>NW_025165205.1:0-1639 GCF_004010195.1 Chiloscyllium plagiosum
TTCCTTTGGCAGCTAAAGGGATTCCAATACTTATTTTACCAATTCCTCATGAGCCAGTTCTTTACCCCTACTGTTTATCAGTCCCCTCTCCTGCCATATCTTCCCAAATGTGTGTGCCACCCCGAAGGCAGACTTCGAATCTGGGGATGCAGTTCCTTCTTTGCCTTCCAAGGCTTTAAGGGTCCTTCCTCGTGCAGAAAGTTCACAAGTCTGTGCCGACCAATCATTGGGTAGTCAACTAGCCTCAATAACACTCCCCTCTATTCCATCCACTATTGCATATCCGTTGTGTCTTTTACCTACAATCACTCTGGGGGACCCATCAATGAACAGCCTGGCCCCTGCATGTAAATGGATATCTCTAAGGTCCATTCTTACTTTAGTCTGATATTCTATAATGTCAAGGCAGTCATGTTCTGGGTCTGAGGGAGCTTCATCCTCCCCTTTCCACAGAAAGGTAGCTGGATTCAGACAAGTGTCTATGATCAATGTAAGGTCATTGATCTATTAGAATTGCTTCATATTTTAGAATTCTAGAGTCTGTAAGCCACCGCCCTGCTTTCTGATTTAGTATGGTCCGTACCTGATGTGGGGTGCTGACTATTCAAGCTCCCCCAAAAGTAAGTTTCCGACTCTCCTCTACCAATAAGGCTGTTGCTGCCACTGCCTGCACACACTCTGGCCAGTAATGTAGCTTTCCATTCTTTAATTAACAATGACTTAATGCAGTCATGTTTTAAATTAGCTGTGAATCAATATGACGGGTCACTGAGAGAGTGTGAAACAATCCTGCCAATTAATATTGAGTCAGTCTGATACAATTGAATTATTATAAATATTAATTATTAATTATATAAATAAAGTAATCATTATCAGTAATTCAGGTTGGAAATGCAACAAGTGACTAAAACATTTTAGAAACTGTAATTGCGCAGTTCTGTTTGTTTACCAGTCACTTCTGGCTTCTCATTCTGTTTCTGTAATTGTTTTGCTCAAGCACGTTCAATTTTAAAAACCTCAACAGATTCCATAGCACCATTTGCAGTGAATTCAATCCCCAATTTGGTGGCAGTATCTTGCCATGAGCGCAAAACTGACTCTTCGTGCCTCTCATCACAAAACTGTTGCCCTAGTCCAATTAACTCTCTCGTTCCTGCTCCCATGTTATGTCGCCAGATCAATTGCTGAGCCGAACTGACCAATTGAACAGCTTTAGGGCCACCTCATGGCCACTCTTCATCACCCAATGTTTTGTTTAGACCTTGATTTTTTTCAAAGAAATATTGCAATATTTCTTGCTCCCTTTATCTTCAAATACCAATTTATCAATTTATGCTTGTCTAACTTTAAAATCTGCTCCTAACTATACATCTTACTTGTAAATGTATATTTATATATTATAAATTCATTTATTCAGTATTGAATATTTAAAATGTAAAATGCATACAGTTCCCAACTTTGAAATCCACTATTAGTACCTGGTTTTAGCCCCTTCATTTAAATCCAAAATTAGTTTTCTTAAGTAGTCATTGCTCAATTACAATGCTATAGGTCATGAAATAACCAGAGCTGTCTTAAAAGAAGACAGTCTTTGTGTATTCAAGTTAAAAAAAACTTCTAATGCATGAATAGTGGCCCA
>NW_025165206.1:0-1639 GCF_004010195.1 Chiloscyllium plagiosum
AGTCTCAGCAGCCATGTCCCCAAAATCATAATCACACTGCAATCGAAATCCAGTGAAATTTACTTCATCATAGTTGATTGACATCGATAACATTAACAGCATGATCCTCACCTGCCCTCTGTGATCCTCGAATAACCATCTGAGTTGTGTGTCACATCATATTCTCTGTTAGCATATCCATGCCATTTGTCTACTATCACTCATGTAGTTGTATGCACATTTTCTTGTCAGATTATGGACTAGAAAAGTTCTCTCCATATTTTACTGACATTATAATCACTGATTAGTAGTTACAGACTATATGTTTCGATTTATAAACGGAGAAACTTTTTAAAGTTCTGACAATCCTTTGACATTACTCGCATATCTAAGGCAGATTGAATGATTACATACAATCAATCTATCATCTCAAATATTTCTTCCCTCTGTTCACCACGCCCCCACGCATATCCTCTGCCAAATGTGTAAATTTTAATCTTTTTCTTTGAATTTTACTAAAATCAATATTGAATTCAAAGGGGTTAACTGGAGCTATTTGTTTAGTGACTGTGATTAATATCAATCTCCACGGATCCTAATTATCACAATGGAGAGTATTCATCATTGAATGATAAATGGGCTCTGTTCAATATGCTATCCCATAGTATGAGTAGAAGCATCACTGATAGCACTAACAGGGATCAGCAGCTTGAGAGAGATAGAGAGGGAGGATCTGTAAACATTCGACTGGAATGTTACAATAATGGATCAGAGTCTGAGAACATTCGACTGGAATGTTCCCACAATGGACAGGTGCGTATCATCGGGTCTTTACTGGCTTTCTCGGCCTTGGATATCATTAGCATCGCGGATCCAGGATATTCTTTGGATTATTCAAGGTGGTTACTATCCCATCCTCGCTATAGTTGGTGTTCCTAGTAAGTCATTATATTTGTCTACTAAACCGGGTTGACCTGAATTTCTGCTCATGATATATAAATTTTGGAAAGTGCAAGTCATTGCCTTCAGTTCTAAACAAAAATTCCTTTCCTTCGATATTATAACTAAGAAAACTACTATTTATAAATTACTCACTGATATGCGAGAAGGAACCAGACTGTTCTCAAACTCCATAATCCATTTTTTCCTTCACAGATTTATATCTCCATGTCCTCCCCAATCACCAATCCTGTCCAATACCACCATTATGATATCCCAGTCTCGCCCTCAGTCTCAGTGCAACTTCTGAATAAACCATTTGTGCCTTTGTTCAATCCGGATGCAACAGTTTCACGTTCCTGATAACCACATGTCCATCACTAAATAATTGCTATTGAGAATGTTTAACTTGTTCTCTGCACATACGGGAAGACAGTTTATGGTGGTCAAGCCAGTGACTCATAATCTAGAACCACAGAATAATGGTCTGTTGATATCTCATGGTGGAAATTGGGGTGTTTAAAAGCAACAATTATTATTTGTTATAAAAACCAATCCACTTGCCTCAAGTCCTTTGGGGAAGTCATTATGTCATGCTTCCTTCGTCAGGTTTCAGTGTGACTTCTGTGATGAACACGTGGGTGTACTGTACCATTGAGAGAATTAAAAGCCAGCAATAACTATCTGCCAGCACCAAGTGTTCTGAAAAATAGATATAATA
>NW_025165207.1:0-1639 GCF_004010195.1 Chiloscyllium plagiosum
TTTAAACCCCTACTGCACAGTTAAGAGCTCAACAAGTTCCAGTTGTACCATTCAGCTGTCTCAGCAAGATGCACTATAGATCGCTATGACAGTATAAACGGGGACAAATATTCTCTTGATCAGGAGCACTCACAACCTCGGAATTTGTTGCACCTCTATTCCAACATAGAAGGACCGCACGCTCATCTATTGCATGACTGGAGCCAGAGAGTTACTCCGCGCACTCATTCCCATCCCCATTTCCGGTTGGACCTGGGCGGCTGCATCACTGTTTCTCTGATTCCGGGGCTGGGAACTGGGATTATGTGTGATTATCTGCAGCACTGATTACTGCTTTGAGTGGGATAGCAGGTGAAGTCATCGGTGTTAAACTACAATGCTATTGAAGCATACATTTCAACAATAACCTGTACTGTCCCCCGAGGATTTGATGCTTTGTGGAAATCCATCAATGTCAGTTTTCTACATTCTCATTCAAGGGATCTCCACAGTCTCTGAGGACAAGAAAGTTAAACATTCAGCTCATTCTCAGTTCCCGTATGTCTGTCAATGTCCGCTGAGTAATGATATTGTATATGTGTTGTTCTTCAGAACATTTCCTCTGCTAGCATACTTATTGCTGCTTGTCAGCATGCTGTTGTGTGGTTGCTGTGATCGTAGTTGACTGTATTTTGCATTGTTACCACAGCAAACATGGTACGAAACCAAATCATGACATTAAGTATTCTCTCCGTTGTCCTTTTAGTGATACCTGCTAAGAAATTAATTGCTTTACCTTCAAATTCTGCTCTCTCACATCTCTGCGTTTCATATATCAGAATTCAAACACACACATTGTCGGAGATTCCTCTCCTTCCCACGATCATTAAACCTCCTTTCCATCCCGCCTTCCATTTCTTCTTCACATTGATACTGTTCTGTCTGTGCTGCTGTCACTAGTTTTGGGTGAACTTGCCCCCTACCCATCATCGGGACCTTCATCAAGTCTGTCTATTTGAATACCGCGGTTGTGAAATCAATCCCCATGTAGCAGCTTTTACTGACATAGACCAGAGACTATTGGAGCGTCAGGTTCATGGAAAATACCCAGGGCAGTTTTGGTGAAAAGACATTTTATTGGAAAAGATCAGCTTTTGTGGCTTTCTGCGATGGTGTCGTGGTAATTTCGTAGTCCTAATAATCCAGAGACACAGGTAATAGTCTGGGTATATGGACTTGAATCCCACCATGCCAATATTGTAAAAATTTGGATTCAATAAATATCTGCAATTAAAAATCTAATGACCACTATGGATTCATTGATAATTGTTGGGGGTGAAAAATCCATCTGGTTCACTGATGCCATTTCAGGGTGGAATCTGCTATCGTTACTTTGTCTGACCTGCATGTGACTTCAGACTCATAACAATATGGTTGAGTCTCAGCAGCCCTCTGGGCAATTACAAACGTGTAGAATATGCTGCCCAGCCAAAATCGCCCTCATACTAATACAGAATATTTTAAAAAAATGCTCATTAGACTCTAGCTAGAGCAGGTGTGCACTTTTGCAAGTCACGTTAGAGCAGGGACGTGATCACACAGAGAAACGTGAAGGAGATATTTACAGGGATATTGTTTGGGCTGAAGAATTTCAGTTAGG
>NW_025165208.1:0-1639 GCF_004010195.1 Chiloscyllium plagiosum
TAGTGTACAGCACTGGCGGGGACAGGTCTGTCATTGTATAACACTGGCGTACAGTACTGGTGTGGACAGGTCTGTCACTGTGTAACACTGGGGTACAGTACTGGTGGGGACAGATCTGTCATTGTATAACACTGGGGTGTAGTATTGGTGGGGACAGGTCTGTCATTGTATAACAGTGGGATACAGTACTGGTGGGGACAGGTCTGTCATTGTGTAACACTGGGGTACAGTACTGGTGTACATTTCTGGTGTAGGCAGGTCTGTCACTGTGTAACACTGGGGTACAGTACTGGTGGGGATAGGTCTGTCACGGTGTAACACTGTGGTACAGTACTGGTGGGGACAGTTCTGTCACTGTGCAACACTGGGGTACAGTACTGGTGGGACATGTCTGTCACTGTCTAACACTAGAGTACAGTACTTTTGGGGACAGGTCTGTCCCTGTATAACACTAGGGTACAGTACTGGTGGGGACAGGTCTGTCACAGTGTAACACTGGGGTACAGTACTGGTGGGGACAGGTCTGTCACAGTGTAACACTGGGTTACAGTACTGGTGGGGACAGGTCTGTCCCTGTATAACACTAGGGTACAGTACTGGTGGGGACAGGTCTGTCACAGTGTAACACTGGGGTACAGTACTGGTGGGGACAGGTCTGTCACTGTATAACACTGGGTACAGAACTGGTGGGGACAGGTCTGTCACTGTATAACACAGGGGTAAAGCAATGGTGGGACATGTCTGTCACTGTCTAACACTAGGGTACAGTACTTTTGGGGACAGGTCTGTCACTATATAACACTGGGGTACAGTACAGGTCGGGACAGGTCTGTCCCCGTATAACACTGGGGTACAGTACTGGTGGGGACAGGTCTGTCACTGTATAACACTGGGGTACAGTACTGGTGGGGACAGGTCTGTCCCTGTATAACACTGGGGTACAGTACTGGTGTGGATGGGTCTGTCCCTGTATAACACTGGTGTACAGTACTGGTGTGGACCGGTCTGTCACAATATAACACTGGGGTACAGTACTGGTGGGGACCGGTCTGTCACTGTATAACACTGGGGTACAGTACTGGTGGGGACAGGTCTGTCCCTGTATAACACTGGGGTACAGTACTGGTGGGGACGGGTCTGACCCTGTATAACACTGGGGTACAGTACTGGTGGGGACAGGTCTGTCCCTGTATAACACTGGGGTACAGTACTGGTGTGGATGGGTCTGTCCCTGTATAACACTGGGGTACAGTACTGGTGTGGACCGGTCTGTCACAGTATAACACTGGGGTACAGTACTGGTGTGGACAGGTCTGTCACTGTATAACACTGGGGTACAGTACTGGTGGGGACCGGTCTGTCCCAGTATAACACTGGGGTACAAGTACGAGTGGGGACAGGTCTGTCAATGTGTAACACTGGGGTACAGTACTGGTGTGGACAGGTCTGTCACTTTATAACACTGGGGTACAGTACTGGTGGGGACACGTCTGTCACTGTATAACACTAGTGTACAGTACTGGTGGGGACAGGTCTGTCATTGTATAACACTGGGGTACAGTACTGGTGGGGACACGTCTGTCACTGTATAACACTAGTGTACAGGACTGGTGGGGACAGGTCTGTCATTGTATAACAC
>NW_025165209.1:0-1639 GCF_004010195.1 Chiloscyllium plagiosum
GCAGTGTATTCTACGCACCCAGCACTCTGTGTGTAAAGAACCTACCTCTGACATCTCTCGTAAACCTTCCTCCAACCAATTTAAAATTATACCACCATGTGATAACCTTTCCTGCCCTGGGAAGAAGTCTTTGATGATTCACTCTATCTTCGCTTCTCATTATCTTGTAAACCTCTATCAATACACTCTCACCAATCTTTGCATCACTGAGAAAACACCCGAAATCCTTCAATCTATCTTTCAGGTGACATTCTTTTAAATCTCCTCTGCACCCTCTGTAAGGCTTCCACATCTTTCTTGTAATGAGGCGAACAGAAGTGAACACATTATTGCAAATGTCGTCTAACCAGGACCCAATAGTGCTGCAACATCACCTCGCATTTCTAAAATTCAATCCCCCGCTAATGAAAGCCAACATAACATATGCCTTACTAACTACTCGAACAACTTTGAGGGATCTATGCACGTGGACCCCAAGAATCCTCTGTTCCTTACACTGCTCAGACACCTGCCTTTACCCTGTAATCTGCATTCAAATTGAACATTCAAAATAAATTACTTCTTTTTTTTTCATTTTGTAATCCATCTGCATCCTGTGAATGCTCCATTGCAACTCACAACAGCCTTTCACACTATCCACAACACCAGTAAACTTCCTGTCATCAGCAAGTTTAGTAACCCACTCTTTCACTTGCTCATCCAAGTCATTTATAAAAATGACAAAGAACAGAGATCCCAAACTGATCCCCGTGGAACACCACAGGTCACTGAGCTCCAGGCTGAATATTTTCCATCTCCTACCACTGTCTGCCTTCTATGGGCTAGCCAATTCTGTATCCAGACAGCCAGTTTTCACCGTATCCATGCTCCCTTACCTTCTGAATGAGCCTATCATAGCAAAACTTATCAAACGCCTTGCTAAAATACATGCACAACGCATCTACAGCCCCACCTTCTTCAATGTGTTTAGTCACATCCTCAAAGAATTCACTAAGTTTTGTGAGGCATAACCTGCCTCTTACAAAGTCATGCTGACTAGTTCTAATCAAGCTATGGTTTTCCAAATAATCAGAAATCCTGTCTCTCAGAATCCTCTCCAACAATTTTGCCCATCATCTGCCGTAAGTCTGACTGCTCTATAGTTCCCAGAATTATCCCTATTCCCTGTGTTGAACAAGGGAATAACATTTACCACCCTTTAGTCGTCTGGTACTACTCCAGTGAATAGTGAGGACAGAAAGTTCATCGCCAAAGGCACAGCAATTTCATCCCCCACTTTCCGTAGTCACCTTGGGTACATCCCCTCTGGCCCAGAAGAATTTACTATCTGCATGTGCTTCAAAATTTCCAATACACCCTCCTTCCTAATATCAACCTGTTCGAGCATGTCAGTCTGTTTTATGCTGTCCTCAGAAATGTCAAGGTCTCTCTCAGTAGTGAATGCTGAAGCAAAGTATCAATTAAGGACCTCCCCTACCTCTTCTGACTCCAGGCAGAAGTTCCATCTACTCTTCCTGATCGGCCCTCACCTCATTCTGGCCAGCCTCTTGTTTCGTACACAAGTATAGAACGTCTTACGGTTTTCTTTAATCCGACCAGTCAAGGGTTTTCTTTCATTCCCCCTTCTAAATCTCCTGAA
>NW_025165210.1:0-1639 GCF_004010195.1 Chiloscyllium plagiosum
CAGACACAAGTCTCTCAACCTTTCCTGATAATACGTTCCCTCCAGATCAGGAAACATCCCAGTAAATATCCTCTGCACCATTTCCAATGCTTCCACATCTTTCCTGTAATGTGGAGACCAGAACTGTACACAATATTACAAGTGTGACCATACTAGCATTTTGCATAGTTGCAGCATTACATTACAGCTCCAGAACGTAATCCATCTACCAATAAAACCGAACACATCATATGCCTTCTTAAAAGCACGATCAACCCGGGTGACAACTTTCAGGGATCTATGTACATGGAATCCAAGATTTGCACATCCACACTAAGAAGTATCTTTCTATTGTCCCACTATTCTGTCTGCCTGTTATTCTTCCCAAAATAAATCACATCACATTTATCTGCATTGACCTTCATTTGCCACCTCTCAGACCAATTCTGCAGTTTATTCAAGTCCCCCTGCAACCTGCAACATTCTTCCACAAATTCCACTACTCAACCGATTTTAGGATCGTCTGCAATCTTACTAATACATCCCCCTATGCCCCCATCTTAGTCATTTATAAATTGACAAACTGTAGTGGTACCAAAACAGATCTTTGTTGCACATCACTTGTAACCAGACTCTAGGATGAATACTTTCCATCAAACCACATTCGCTGCCGTTTTTCAGAAAGCCAATTCCTAATCCAAATTGCTACATCCCACTCAATCCCATGCCTCCACATTTTCTGCAACAGTTTACCAGATGGAGCCTAATCAAAGGCTTCACTGACGTCCTTGTGTGCACCACATTAACTACCCGCATTAACATGTTCGGTCACCTTGTCAAAAAACTTCAACGAGGTTTGTGAGATACGACCTGCCCTTGACGAAACCATGTTGAAGATCTGACATGAAATTGTTGCTTGTGAGATGCGTATAAATCATATCTCTAATAATCCTTTCCAACACCTTTCCTACAACAGAGAGAAGGCGTACTGGTCTGTAATTACCCGGGTCATCTCTACTGCCCTTCTTGAACAAGCGCACAGCATTTGCAAACCTCCAGTCCTCTGGTACTGAACCTGCAGACAATGACGACTGAAAAATCAAAGCCAAAGACTCTGTCATCTCCTCCCTAGCGTCGCAGAGAATCCTCAGATAAATCCCTTTGAAAGCAGGGCACTTGTCTACTTCCAGAACTGAGATACCGCTTCCTTACTAAGCTCGATCCTTTGTCGTCTAACATTTCATATCACATTCTTCTGCTCGACAACATTCTCTTTTTATTGAGTGAAAACCAATGAGAAATATTCGTTTAGGGCATCTCCGATCTCCACAGGGTCCACATACAGCTTCCCAATTCTACTTTGACTAGCCCTAATCCTACTCTCGTCATCCTTTTGTTTTTCACATACATAGAGAAAGATGTAACGTTCTCCTTTATTCTACTTGCTAATGACCGCGAATATCCTCTCTTTTCTCTTCTCAACTCTTTTTTAAAAAATCCTTCCTAGTTAATCTGTACTCCTTCCTTGCCTCAAGTGAACTATCTCGTTTCATCGCCAGGGAAGCGTCCATATTCTCCTTAGCAATGAATGCAATCATTTCCTTAAAACTGCTCCACATTTCGATTGTCCCTATCCCCTGCATTTTGCTACCCTTCTTCT
>NW_025165211.1:0-1639 GCF_004010195.1 Chiloscyllium plagiosum
CATGTTCTTCTTGGTGTCCAGGTACTGGCGGCGGACCACAAGGGTCGTTGTTAGTTCCACTGCTGTTACATGAGATCTAACCTTGCCAATCAGTCTCCCATGGGGAACGTTGTTGAACGCCTTACTGAAGTCCATATAGATCACATTTACTGCTCTGCCCTCATCTATCTTCTTTGTTACTTCTTCAAAACACTAAATCAAATTTGTGAGACATGATTTCACACGCACAAAGCCATGTTAACTGTCTCGAATCAGTCCTTGTCCTTCCAAATACATGTACATTCTGTTCCTCAGGATTCCCGCCAACAATTGGAGTATTCTTGGCAGTTGCAGTTTCATGTCGGGAATGCGAGATCATATACTTTTTTGGGAAGAATCAAAAGACACGCTACTATTAAAATCGATAGAAACGCAAACGATGTGCAGTGCAGAGGAGTCTCAGTGTTCTTATACATGAAACGAACATATTTATTTCTTGCTGGCAAAAGAAAGCCTTTTCTGATGCTCACAATTAAAGAGATGGTTTCCAAAAAAATAGGAAAATTAAGTCACCAGTAGAGTAATGAATTACCAAGATAACCCTCGTAATGTTTTATGGGACATGTGGGATTTTTTTAATTCTGTTTCTCCAAACGTTTTTACAATGGAACCGAGAGTTATAGATGGGAAGTTAAGATCACGCATGACTATTGCCATTTTTGTCACACACACATACAATATCTTTTCCTTGTACAATTTATTTCGCTTTGTGGTTACTGCGCGTGGGCTTGTAAACTACACATGCTTGTGAGATCATTCCTCACTGTTTTTCAACTCCAGCCAAACAGACTTTACATCGTTATTTCCTGAGTCAAGGTAATCTCTAATCATTGCATAAATGTCATTAAAACTTCGATATTTCACAGGCCTCTGAATATCATCTTACAATATTAATTGATCCTTTACTGTATTGCAGTTGCGCATAAGAAGAGAAAAATAGCATCGAGAAAGGTGGACCTCCGGTTCACAAACCCGTTATTGAACCGAAAATGCAGATTACTGCCCATAATACGATCGTGGAAGCATGTGCCGACCTCTCAGGAAAAACAGAATAAGTGCAGTGCCACAGGGCATGTCAGAGAAAGCACCAGAAAGACAACAGAAATGCTGCTATGAGCTCCTATTTTGGATATATTTCTCAATGAGCAATAGAGTGTTACATGTATTCCATTAGGAATTACCTCACACAAGGAAGTAACCAATGTTGCAGACGGTCATATCATCCGAGTTCCAAGCCCTGGAATCAGAGACATTCAATATTCTGTGCATAACTGCAAGGAACAGCTGTCCGAGGCGTTTACAGTCCAGATGAAATTATGAATGCAGCTCTGTAGTTGTCAGCCTCTTCCTCCTATGTCGTGTTTCGTGCAGTCCCAGCATGGAATCTCGTCAAACACACGGTTGACCTGCACATGATGCGTATTGGGCCTTGTTTTCTCATGAGTTGTTGTCTGACTGAGGCTCTCGGTTTCTGTGCTGTCATAAGTCCGAGTGTTCGGAGGAGCCTGGATATCGTTTTCCAGAATTTGTTTTTAATACAGGGAAGCATGATTTAAAAATTTCCTCAAAGCATATCCTCGTTGCGAACTTTGTGTGCCAT
>NW_025165212.1:0-1639 GCF_004010195.1 Chiloscyllium plagiosum
CAGACAGTCCTGCCATTGCATTTCCACTTTCCTCCTTTCTTGCTAGTCTCCTCTCCCCACCAATTTCATCCAACCACCCCACTCCCTCATGCCTCTGTAATAGCCTTTATTCAACTTTAGTACGGTTACCTCTGATTGAATATTCTCCCTCTCAAATTGCAGAGTAAATTCAATCATATTATCATCACTACTTCCTAAGGGTTCCTTCATCTTCAGCTCCCTTGTCACGTCTGCGTCATTGCACATCTCTAAATCCAGTACTGCCTGATCCCTACTTGGCTCCACCACAAGATGCTCCGAAAAGCCATTTCGTCGACATTCCACAATTGAATTGAATTGAATTTATTGTCACTTGTACTGAGGCACAGTGAAAAGCTTTACCTTGCGATCAATACAAGCAGATCGCAGTGTTAAGTAGCAAATATGTATCAGTAATATGCAAACATATAATAGGTTGGCCTTTGTGTTTGTGCCTAGTTCACCACTCGCTGTAACCGTCTCCGATCTTGAATGGTACAGATGCCATACCAGGTAGTGATACATCCAGACATAAAGCTCTCAATTCCACACCTATAAAAGTTGGCTAATGAATTTACAGTAGTGATTCAAGTGAACATCGATTTTAAAAAAACATTTCGACCACCTCGAGCGAGATGCCATCATCAGACTTATATCCCTCTCCAGTCCCTGTCCACCAAGCACAGGGACCATTCCCGACAGGAAACTCTTTGCACTGTGTTTTCACTCTCAACACCTCTCCCAACACGCCCCATGTAGTCTTCCCCCTGCATATCTGCTTTTGTGACACATAAATGCATCGAACCTAAAAACCCGAGCAGGAGTAGGCTGTCCGACCCTTCAAGCCTACTCCGCCATTCAATGACATCATTGCTGATATTTCTAAAGACTCAAATCCGCTTACATGCCCTCCCACTGTATCCCTTTTTTCTTTTATTGTTGAAAAGAAGTATCGCTCTTTGCTTAAAAAATAGTGAACTAGCGTCAACTTCTTCGCTGGGCAAGGTATTCCATATTTGAACATCCGTCTGGGTGAAGAAGGTCCTTCTGAACTCAGTCCTAACTCTGCTCCCTCTAATCCTGTGGCTATGCCCTTTTGTCCGAGTTTCACCCACAAGTGGAAGCATCCTTTATAATTCTCTCTCATCTATTCCGTTCAATGTTTCATGTTTCAGTAAGACTCGCTCCTCATTTTTCGAAATTCCAAAGAAAATAATCCTAATCTACGCAGTCTCTCTTCATAGGCCAACCCCCTCAACTCCGGAATCAACCTAGTGAACCTCCTCTGCACCCCTCCCCCAACCATTCCCGTACATCCGGTCTCAAGTAAGGGGACCAAAAGTGCACACTGTAAACCAAGGATAGCCTCACCAGCACCTTGTACAGCTGCAACATAATATCTCTGCTTGAACCTTCATGAACCTACGTTAAATCTGTCTAATTTCTATCGAGATGTCCTGTTATTTCCTCCTTGATAATGCACTCAAGCATCATCCCACTGCAGTAATTAAGCTTACTGATCAATAATTCCCAATCTTTTATCCACCTCCCTTTTAAACAGTGGTGTCACAACAGCTGTTTTCCAATTTGCTGGCACTGCCACGCATCTAGTGAATTTGAA
>NW_025165213.1:0-1639 GCF_004010195.1 Chiloscyllium plagiosum
TGCCCAGTGAAGCTATATTAATGGAACTGACAAATAAGAATGGGTCATCACTATGATTCGAGTGTCCTACTGACCCCGAATAATCCGTGGTAGACTGAGGAACAAATATGTCGGGAGATGTCAAATATCAATCATAGTAATAGGGCTGTTAATGTTGGGGTTTTTCAACTTTCCAAACCTAGACTGGGACTGACAGTGTTCAGCATTTCCAAGTGAGGAATTTGGTAATTGCGTTCCAGAAAACTCCCAATCAATATGTAAATGGCCTGAAAAGAGAAAGGGGCAAAACCTGACCTCCTCTTGGGAAACAAGTTAGGGAAAGGACTGAGGTGTTAGTGGGATAGCATTTTGCCAAAGTGACCACAGTTCTATTAGTTTGAAAAGGACAGGCCTGGTCCATAAGTTCAAGTTATGAAATGGGGCCAGAACAATCTTGATCGTATTAGCCAGGAACTTTGTTGTGTCATATAAGATCAATCCCATTGTTGTGTCATATAAGATCAAAGCGAGAACCTCACTGCCATTTCCACTGGAAACATCAGAACACAATAGGTTATGGACCAAAGCTGGAAACTGGGAATGGAATAGACGAATGTCTTTAAACCAGACTGCACCATGGGCCAAATGGGCTTTTCCATTTTGCAAAACTTGAAGACGAGTAGAAAACAAGCTGCAGTGAAACTGATCAGAAATGAAAGGGAAAAGCCATTTCATTGAGAATAAGTGCAAGAGCGTCTGTCTTCATTCAGTGTAATGTCGTAGGTAGGATTTGGAACTAGAACTGCCATGGCATTAGTTCTATTTTCGGACAGGGAATGAACGTTTTATTGTGCAGGTATATCGTGGTACCAGTATTTCTGACCACTGGTCCGAACCTGGTAATGCTTGGTATTATGCCAGGTTATCAAAAATCAAAAAGATCCAGGTTTTGGAAAGCTGAACTAAAAACGAGAATTGATAGAGAAACCCGCTATACCTGGCAACATCTGTGGAGAGAAACAGATTTTTTTTAGATGGACAGGAAACAGGTTAGTTATAGATTTCTAGATTATACATTTGGGAAAATGATAATCTTACCTGTCGAATCAGGATATTTATCAAAATCACTCGAGCTTAAAAACGTCGAATTTACAATCTTAAAAGGATTTAATCAGCTGTCATGCTACTTTCATTTTCCTGAGCTGGTGGAAGGCTATGTTTTAATGGTTACATTTCCTTTTGCTTTCTATTATTTGGCAGTCACGCCGAATGGAGAATTGTTTCTTTCAGTGTCTGCTTCAATATGTGTCTTCGTTTTTTCTATATTTGTCTCTGTATCCTCCTGGGCCTTTTTCACATTCTCCGACTCTCTGGCTGTCCATATCCCTCATTTCCCATTTCTGCTCTTGAAAAGCCTGACATTCAGAGACAGTTTGAGATTCCAACTGCTGAGAGGCTTTCTGACGCCTGGCTGGAGTCGGTCGAAGTAGTCTCACATTCTCTGGATAATGCGTCTGTCACTTCGACCTGAGGCAAGGAAATATTTCTTCCTCAAAATCTAAAGACCCTTTCGAAGTTAAAGTTGAATTCCTTATCCAACAGAAAAAGAAAGTAATTACATGATAACTGAAGAAGAACAAGGATGCATTTACTGTTGGTG
>NW_025165214.1:0-1639 GCF_004010195.1 Chiloscyllium plagiosum
ACTATCAAAGATTGACTTGCTCCCGTATTTCTTCAAAACTTAATTTCTTTTCCTGCTCCTCTTGGTAAACATGAGGAAACTTTACTCACACAAGTGTTGCAAAGTTGGGAAGATTACTTGTGGATTTGAAGGCAGGAAGTTAGAATTTAGTGTTTGTAAAATGCTGGAAGCATTGTGTGGTCCCTTTAAAAGATCATGTGCTTTTTCTGTGGTTAGACATTTAAAATGGATGCCTGTGAACAACAGCTTGAATGTTTGCAGGTACACAGAGAGCACCCAAACTGAAACATTATATCAAAAGGCCATACAGCTAGCAGACATTTTTTCAATACAATAGGCTTTTGAATGTAGCTAATTAATTTGAACCAGGTACTTAGATACCAAAAATCTATTAAATTTAAGTCTGATGATTTTGACAACATGGGACCAATCCTATTGTGTGACGTTTTGATGTGTCATCAAGGGGATAAAACTAGGGGCCGGTTGGATAAAGACCTCAGAGCTAACTGCCCTCCAGCAGAGCCAACAGCCCTCAGTTCTCGAGAGAGAAAATCATTGGCTCTCACAGCCTCATCTATGTCTTAGAGAAAGTGCCATCAACATAAAAATGATACTAACGGCACAACTAGTTAATATTCCTGACTGAAGGATTGACAGAGAAGGCACACAATATTCCAGAAGACACATAACCTGGCAGTAATTTCAAGAGACTAAATTCTTTTTTTATGTACGTGGGAGTGGCATTTATTGGACCAGCATACCATTAGAATCTTGGTGTATTTGGGAATAGTGAGCAGTTAGTAGGAATTTATTCTGCTTGTACATAGTTAAGTTAATTTGTTCACTGTTAGAGTTAGATAAATAAATGGTGACTTGTTGATTTTAAAGTGAGTGTTAGGGATTTATTTTATTTCACCACTTGAAGTTGCTGAGTTCCACCACTCTGCACACCCCCTTTTACAGATTATGAGGCCAGGGGCTCCTCTTTGGGGATTCCGGTTTAGTCCTTGGAGGGTGGGGTCAACCTCCACTTTATAACACATGGAAACTCCTGGCATTTTTAACTCTCTGCTCCTCCACATGAATCCTCATTACTTCACAAAGGGAATTGTTGAACTCCAGCGCAGTAGTCCCTCCAAGACTGTGATATGTGTCTGATTTATTTTCATGCCCTTATCCACGAAGCAAAATTACTTTGTTTGATCTTTTCAAACTCGCTGTATTTTTGACCAGGTTCTTTCCTTAGATTTTGAAATTGTTTTCTGTTGGCTTCTGGTACAAGTTTATATGCACTGAGCACATAAAACATAACAGCGCAGTTCATACACATTTGAGATGGCTGTTTTTAGAAACATAGATTTATAGAATCCCTACAGTATGGGGACAGGCCTTTGGAACTGAAAATATGTTGCTGGAAAAGCGCAGTAGGTCAGGCAGCATCCAGGGAACAGGAGAATCGACGTTTCGGGCAGGAGCCCTTCTTCAGGAATGAGGAAAGTGTGTCCAGCAGGCTAGATCCTGAAGAAGGGCTTATGTCCGAAACGTCGATTCTCCTGATCCCTGAATGCTGCCTGACCTGCTGCGCTATTCCAGCAACACATTTTCAGCTAAGATAAAAGGTAGGGAGGAGGGACTTGGG
>NW_025165215.1:0-1639 GCF_004010195.1 Chiloscyllium plagiosum
GTGTGGGCTAAAGGCTAGGCACCGGTGTGGGCTCGAGGCTAGGTACCGGGGTGAGCTAGAGGCTAGGTACCGGTGTGTGCTAGAGGCTAGGGACTGGTGTGGGCTAAAGGCTAGGGACTGGTGTGACCTAGAGGCTAGGGACTGGTGTGGGCTAAAGGCTAGGTACCGGTGTGGGCTAGAGGCGAGGTACCGGTGTGGGCTAGAGGCTAGGTACCGGTGTGGGCTAGAGGCTAGGGACTGGTGTGGGCTAAAGGCTAGGGACAAGTGTGGGTTAGAGGCGAGGAACCGGTGTGGGCTAGAGGCTAGGGACAGGTGTGGGCTAGAGGCTAGGGACCGGTGTGGGCTAAAGGCTAGGTACCGGTGTGGGCTAAAGGCTAGGTACCGGTGTGGGCTAGAGGCTAGGTACCGGGGTGAGCTAGAGTCTAGGTACTGGTGTGGACTAGAGTCTAGGTACCGGGGTGAGCTAGAGGCTAGGCACTGGTGTGGACCAGAGTCTAGGTACCGGGGTGAGCTGGAGGCTAGGCACTGGTGTGGACTAGAGGCTAGGAACCGGTGTGGGCTAGAGGCTAGGGACTGGTGTGGACTAGAGGCTAGGTACCGGTATGGGCTAGAGGCTAGGAACCGGTGTGGGCTCGAGGTTATGGACTGGTTTGGGCTAAAGGCTAGGTACCGGTGTGGGCTAAAGGCGAGGTACCGGTGTGGGCTAGAGCCTAGGTACCGGTGTGGGCTAGAGGCTAGGTACTGGTGTGGGCTCGAGGCTAGGTACCTTTGTGGGCTAGAGGCTAGGAACCGGAGTGGGCTAGAGGCTAGGGACTGGTGTGGGCTAAAGGCTAGGGACTGGTGTGGGCTAAAGGCTAGGTACCGGTGTGAGCTAGAATCTATGTACCGGGTTGAGCTAGAGTCTAGGTACTGGTGTGGACTAGAGTCTAGGTACCGGGGTGAGCTAGAGGCAAGGCACTGTTGTGGACTAGAGTCTAGGTACCGGGGTTAGCTAGAGGCTAGGCACTGGTGTGGGCTAAAGGCTAGTGACCGGTGTGGGCTAGAGGCTAGGAACCGGTGTGGGCTAGAGGCTAGGAACCGGTGTGGGCTGGAGGCTAGGGACTGGTGTGGGTGGCACAGTGGTTAGCACTGCTGCCTCACAGCGCCTGAGACCCGGGTTCAATTCCCGCCTCAGGCGACTGACTGTGTGGAGTTTGCACGTTCTCCCCGTGTCTGCGTGGGTTTCCTCCGGGTGCTCCGGTTTCCTCCCACAGTCCAAAAGATGTGCAGGGTCAGGTGAATTGGCCATGCTAAATTGCCCGTAGTGTTAGGTAAGGGGTAAACGTAGGGGTATGGGTGGGTTTCGCTTCGGCGGGTCGGTGTGGACTTGTTGGGCCGAAGGTCCAGTTTCTACACTGTAATGTAATCTAATCTAAATCTAATCTAAAGGCTAGGTACGTGTGTGGGCTAGAGGCTAGGTACCGGTGTGGGCTAGAGGCTAGGTACCGGGGTGAGCTAGAATCTAGGTACCGGTGTGGGCTAGAGGCTAGGAACTGGTGTGGGCTAGAGGCTAGGGACTGGTGTGGGCTAGAGGCTAGGGACTGGTGTGGGCTAAAGGCTAGTGACTGGTGTGGGCTCGAGGCTAGGAACCGGTGTGGGC
>NW_025165216.1:0-1639 GCF_004010195.1 Chiloscyllium plagiosum
CAGCCTCGCGCCGCCATCTTTGTTTTTCTTCTTTATTCCGTCTCCTCCTTCAGTGACGCGCGTCATTCGCGTCCCCTCCAATCAGAGCGGACCTTACTCCACCTGACCACTGGCGGCTGGCTTTGTGCGTCGTGTTGGTCCCACCCTCTGCAATATCTCTCTCCGATTAGTCGGTACCGACCACAAGCTTTGGGATTGGTGGAGAATTTCACAATCACGTCAGTGTATCCACCCTTTTCATTCCCGTTCATTCATTCAACAGCAGATGACCCAATTTACTGCAAAGGGCTGTGGGGCTATAGCGGGAGTGTCACATATTCAGGGGGAAGATGTGATTTTTAACGTTATCAACCAATTCAACTGTGGCACCTCCACATCCATTCATTCAACTAAAGAGGGCTCAATTTAGTGTAAAGGGCTCTGAGGGTATAATATTTGTATCCCATGTTGAGAAGAAACCTCTCCCCATTCATTCAGTAGAAGAGGGCCTATTTGCTGCAGAGATTTTTTTTAAGGTGCAGTGGTAGTGTCCCTATCTTCGAGCCCTGAAATCCCACTGCTGTGAGGATGCATAATAACAAATCTTTTAGTCATAAGTCACATGACACCAGGTTATAGTCCAGCAGGTTTGTTTGGAGGGGATCTTACAGAAATATATTAAATTATGAAAGAAGCGTCCCCTCCAATCAGAGCGGACCTTACTCCACCTGACCAATGGCGGCTGGCTTTGTGCGTCGTGTTTGTTTGTTTGGAAGGGATCTTACAGAAATATATTAAATTATGAAAGAAATAGAAGTAGGATGTTGCATTGGTAGGTGAGACTGGGATAAGAGCACATGGCCTCAAGATTAGAGGAAGCAGGTTTAAAACTGAACTGAGAAGAAACTTCTTCACCCAGAGGGTTGTTAATCTATGGAATTCCTTGCCCAGTGAAGTATTTGACATTACTTCAGCAATCACTAGAAGCAGTAGATACGTTTTTGAAAAATAAAATAATTAAGGGATATGGTGAAAACGCAGGTAAGTGCAGCATAGTCCACGAAAAGATTAGTCATGATCTTATTGAGTGGTGGAGCAGACTCGAAGGCCCGGAAGGCTGACTCTTGCTCCTAGTTCTTATGCTCTTATGTTGAAATCACAAGCTTTTGGAGTGTAGTCACTTCAGCAGATTAAGTCATGAAAAAACAAGTGCAGGAAAGAGAATTTAGATAAATGAAAGACAGAGCATCTCAACGGTCAATTACTTACTCCCATTCCTATTTCTGATGATCTTACTACACAGCAAGTTGTGTTTAACCAAACATTAATTTTATTTCCATTGTTTAAAATCAAATATTTAAGATGAACAGTTTGTTTTTCCTCACTTGGACACACTGTGACCCACAACACTGTGAATATCATAAACCCGCTCATGAGATATCATAGGAACAATTCATAAACTAGATTTGTCACTGAGATACTAGAAAGGAGAAAAATTCCCAACATGTGCAGGATGCTAACGAAAAGTTAGCAACCTGAAATGGTAACAGGAGCAAGTGAACATTCCCAATCAGGAAACTCATATTCTGACATCCACTACAGTACCTTGCTTTCCTTTTCAGTTTAATGAATCTGACTCCAACACACTCTCTGGCAGACA
>NW_025165217.1:0-1639 GCF_004010195.1 Chiloscyllium plagiosum
CATAGATTTGGGGTTAATATATGCACACGGTTTCAGAATGGGATACCTGATAAGAAACACAGTGAGTACAAATGAAACAATGTTTTTTTTGGAGACAAAGGGGCGTATAGTATCCTATGGATCGGTGCTTGGGGTCCAGCTATTCAAAATACATGTCAAACATTTCGTTGAGGGAATCAAATGTAACATTTCGAAGTCAGCTGACAGCACAAAACTATGTCGATTGCGAGATGGGAGGAGCATGTTAAAAAGCTCTTAATTGATTGAGGGAACTGGAGTGAATGGACAAAGTCATGGTGGCAGATGAAGAATAATGTGGATCGATTATGACACAGTGCATTTTAATGGGAACATTGGAATAGCAACCTAGCAGTTGAAAAGGGATTGATTGAAAATGCTGCTCATTAAAGGGATTTATGCTTCATTTCATTCTTTTTTTCTGCATACGCCTCGAAAGATGAACATACTAATCTCTGGGATGACAGGCTAGTTGTGGGAGCAGCGTTTGGGTCGACCGGGCCTGTATTCCATGAGGTTTAGGCAAATGAGTGGAGATCGCAGTGAAATATTTAAAATTCTGACAGGGCGAGATAAATTAGAAGCAGGGATGATAATTCATCAGATTGGGATGTCCAAAACAAAGTGACACACTATTAGGTACAGACAGGTCACTCTGCACTGAGGTGATTACAAACGTCTGCACTCAGAGACTGGGAAATCCTCTACCACGTAATCCTGTGGAAGCCAAGTCACTTAATACAAATAAGGATTTCCAAGCACCTAAAGTGAGGGAGAGGGAGTATGATGTTGAATTAGAAAATTAACTACTATTATGTTAAGCGGGGGAGCAAAATCGATTGGCTGAACGGACTACTGCAGTTCGTATTTCATTTTTTTCGATAGTAATTACATTAAGGGATTTGTACTTTGTTTGGGAAAGGTACATTGAGGAGATGTTTGGCCATGTACTAGAAAATTCAGAGGCTCAATATATTGAATGGTCTATTCCTTTCCCGATATTTCTGTGTAATCTGTCGAAAAGCTTTGAAAATGTTGTGACAAGCTTTCAGATATTAGGAAGTAGATTAGATTAGATTACATTATATTACATTACAGTGTGGAAACAGGCCCTTCGGCCCAACAAGTCCACACCGACCCGCCGAAGCGAAACCCACCCATACCCCTACATTTACCTCTTACCTAACACTACGGGCAATTTAGCATGGCCAATTCACCTGACCCTGCACATCTTTTGGATTGTGGGAGGAAACCGGAGCACCCGGAGGAAACCCACGCAGACACGGGGAGAACGTGCAAACTCCACACAGTCAGTCGCCTGAGGCGGGAAATGAACCCGGGTCTCAGGCGCTGTGAGGCAGCAGTGCTAACCACTGTGCCACCGTGCCGCCCACTAAGTAGTCCTCTTCAGGGTCGACAGGACTGCATCTATAGTTCATTTTTCCGATATGAGAGTGGATTCAGGTGTTCTGTCCAGTTTTATCCTTTTGGACCTCAGAGCAGATTCATAGAACTAAGTGTCTTCCTTGGCCATTTCGGAGACCATTGAAGAATTTACATTATGTCTGTGTGTCTGGAGTCACTTTTAGGCCAGACCAGGAAAGCACGATAGATTTGCTTC
>NW_025165218.1:0-1640 GCF_004010195.1 Chiloscyllium plagiosum
GAGGATGGTCACCCAAAGGTCCGATGCTGAATGTCCTGGACCACTGAAGTGTTCCCCAATTTAACCTGGGGCAGTGTTTTGTAGAGGCATAAGACGGTGTTATTTTCTTGGTCTGTAGGTTGTGAAGGAGCAAAAATGGCCTTTAGTAGAGTGATATGCGCTTCTTGTCGGTTGTGGGAGTTTAAAGAGAGTTTAAGGGTTACTGCAGATTATATCTGCAATAAATGCTGTTGGTTTTGAATCTGATCAGATTGAATGAATCGGTTGGAGAGACAGTTCGAAGCAATGAGGAATTTGTAACAGCAACAGTATGTGATGGATGGCAGTAATAGGAAGGGGGGGAAGTCTCAGATAAAGTCACATAGATGGGTTAACTCCAGGAACGGCAAGAGAGGTAGGCAGCTAGTGCAGGAGTCTGTTGTGGAATATGGCAGGGCAGGTGACTGAGGTGTCAGTCGGGGAGCACTGTCAGATTTATAGTTTGAATAAGTTGAAGTTCTAAATTGGAGAAAGGCCAATTTTGATGGTATTAGGCAAGATCTTTCAAAAGCTGATTGGGAGCAGATGTTCACAGTTGAAGGGATGGCTGGAAAGTGGGAAGCCGTCAGAAATGAGATAACGAGAATCAGAAAAAGTATATTCCTGTTAGGGTGAAAGGGAAGGCTAGTAGGTATAGGGAATGCTGGACGACTAAAGAAATTGAGGGTTTGGTTAAGAAAAAGAAGGAAGCATATGTAAGGTATAGACAGGATAGATTGCGTGAATCCTGGGAAAAGTTAAAGGCAGTAGGAGTACACTTAAGAAGGAAATAAGGAGGGCAAAAAGGGGACATGAAATAGCTATGGCAAATAGAATTAAGGAGAATCCAAAGGGTTTTTACAAAGACATTATGGACAAAAGGGTAACTAGGGAGAGAATAGGGCCCCTCAAAGATCAGCAAGGCGGTCTTTGTGTGGAGCCGCAGAAAATGAGAGAGATACTAAATGAGTATTTTGTATCAGTATTTACTGTGCAAAAGGACATGGAAGATATAGAGAGTAGCAAAATAGATGGTAACGCCTTGCAAAATGTCCATATTACAGAGGAGGAAGTGCTCGATGTCTTGAAACGCATAAAGCTGGATAAATCCCCAGGACTTGATCAGGTGTACCCTGGAGCTCTGTGGGAAGGTAGGGAAGTGATTGCTGGGCCTCTTGCTGAGATATTTGTATCATCGATAGTCACAGGTGAGGTGCCGGAAGACTGGAGGTTGGCTAACGTGGTGCCACTGTTTGCAGATGACACGAAATTTGGAGGTGTAGTGGACAGCGAAGAGGGTTACCTCAGATTACAACAGGATCTGGACCAGATGGGCCAATGGGCTGAGAAGTGGCAGATGGAGTTTAATTCAGATAAATACAAGGTGCTGCATTTTGGAAAAGCAAATCTTAGTAGGACTTATAAACTTAATGGTAAGGGCCTAGGGAGTGTTGCTGAACAAAGAGACCTTGGAGTGCAGGTTCATAGCTCCTTGAAAGTGGAGTAGCAGGAAATGTGAAATGTTAATTTTCTCTGCTCCTCGGATGCTGCCTATCCAATTGGCTAGCAATCCCTGGATCCCATCTGATCTAGAGTTGAAAACTGTGATGCTGGAAAAACAC
>NW_025165219.1:0-1640 GCF_004010195.1 Chiloscyllium plagiosum
CCTGACCTGCTGCGCTTTTCCAACAACACATTTCCAGCTGTATTCAGAAGTTGCACTGAGTCTGAGGAGGAGACTGGGATATCATGGTGGTGGTATTGGACAAGATTGGTGAGTTGGCAGGACATGGAGATGTAAATCTGTGGAGGACAAAATGGATTATGGAGTTTGAGAACAGTCTGGTTCAGTATCAGTGAGTAATTTATAAATAGTAGTTTCATAGTTATAATTTATAAGGGAAGGAATTTTTGTTTGGAACTGAAGACATTGACTTGTACTTTTCAAAATTTATATCTCATGAGCAGAAATTCAGTTCAACCCGGTTTAGTAGACAAATATAATGACTTACCAGGAACACCAACTATAGCGAGGATGGGATAATAACCACCTTGAATAATGGAAAGGATAGCCTGGATCCGATATGCTAATGATATCCAAAGCAAAGAAAGCCAGGAAAGACCAAAAGATAAACTCCTCTCCATTGTTGTTACATTCCAGACTAATGTTCTTAGATTCGGATCCATTGTTGGAACATTCCAGTCTAATGTTCTCAGATTCTGATCCACTGTTCGAACAATCCAGTCTACTGTTCTCAGATTCTGATCCATTGTTGGAACATTCCAATCCAAGGTCCTCAGATTCTGAACCATTATTGTAATGTTCCACTCTGATGTTCTCAGATTCTGATCTCTCCTACCCCTCTCTCTCGAGCTGCTGATCCTGTTAGAGCCGTCAGTGTTCTCCTACTCATACCATGGAATAACACATTGACAGAGCCCATTTATCATTCAATGATGGAAATTCTCTACTGGGATAACTAGGATCCACGGAGATTGACATTAATCACTGTCACTGAACAAATAGCTCCAGCTAACCACTTTCAATTCAATACTGATTTTATTAAAATTCAAAAGAACGTTCAAAATGTATCCATTTTGCATGGGATATGTGGGGGCAACTGCGGGAAGGAATTTAGAGATAGTAGATTGATTGTGTGCAATCATTCAATCTGCCTTGGATATGGGAGTAATATCAAAGGATTGTCAGAACATAACCAAGTTTCTCCGTTTATGAAAGGAAACATACAGCCTGTAACTACTGATCAGTGATTATAATGCCAGTAAAATATGGAAAAACCTTTTCTAGTCCATAATCTTGACAGTAAAATGTGCCAATGACAGCATGAGTTATAACAGACAAATGGCATGGATATGTGAACAGAGAATTTGATGTTACACACAATTCAGATGGTTACTGGAGGATCAGAGAGGGCAGGTGAGGATCATGCTGTTAATGTTATCGATGTCAATCAACTGTGATGAAGTACCATTCACTGGACTTCAATTGCAGTGTGATTATGATATTGCGGACATGGTTGCTGAGACTGGAGGGAGGGGAAATGATATTTCCCAGTCATCTGTATTGGAATGTTGTTCTTTATAAATCATATGAATATCAAATTCCAGGATACATCTCCAATGAGGAATGAGGAGAGCCAATATTAACCATACGACCAGAAGACAGTGTAGCAGAAATGTGGCCACTCAACCCATTGACCTTGCTCCGCAATTCAAAAATGGATGTTAAGTTTCTCAACCCCAATCTCCTGCTTTTTTGTTGATCCCCTTTACAATCAATAACGT
>NW_025165220.1:0-1640 GCF_004010195.1 Chiloscyllium plagiosum
TCAGTGTCAGGGATTTAAACTCAGTCAGTGACAGGGACTGAATCTCAGTCAGTGACACGGATTGAATCTCAGTCAGTGACAGGGATTGAATCTCAATCACTGACTGGGATTGAAACTCAGTCAGTGACTGGGATTGAACCTCAGTCAGTGACTGGGATTTCATCTCAGTCAGTGACTGGGATTGACCCTCAGACAGTGACAGGGATTGAATCTCAGTCAGTGACAGGGAATGAGCTTCAGTCAGTGACAGGTATTGAACCTCAGTCAGTGACAGGGATTGAATCTCAGTCAGTGACACGGATTGAATCTCAGTCAGTGACAGGGATTGAATCTCAATCACTGACTGGGATTGAAACTCAGTCAGTGACTGGGATTGAACCTCAGTCAGTGACTGGGATTGAATCTCAATCAGTGACTGGGATTGATGCTCAGAAAGTGATAGGAATTGAATCTCAGTCAATGAAAGGAATAGAATCGCTGTCAGTGACAGGGTTTGAATCTCAATCAGTGACAGGGATTGAACCTCAGTCAGTGACTGGGATTAAATCCCAATCAGTGACAGGGATTGATGCTCAGAAAGTGATAGGAATGGAATCTCAGTCAATGACAGGAATAGAATCGCAGACAGTGACAGGGATTGAATCTCAATCAGTGACTGGTATTACACCTCAGTCAGTGACCGGGATTGACCCTCAGACAGTGACAGGGATTGAATCTTAGTCAGTGACAGTGATTGAGTTTCAGTCAGTGATAGGGATTGACCTTAATGAATGTCAGGGATTGAACCTTAGTCAGTGACAGGGATTGAATGTCAGTCAGTGACACGGATTGAATCTCAGTCAGTGACAGGGATTGAATCTCAATCAGTGACAGGGTTTGATGCTCAGAAAGTGATAGGAATGGAATCTCAGTCAATGAAAGGAATAGAATCGCTGTCAGTGACAGGGTTTGAATCTCAGTCAGTGACACGGATTGAATCTCAGTCAGTGACAGGGATTGAATCTCAATCAATGACTGGGATTGAATCTCAGTCAGTGACACGGATTGAATCTCAGTCAGTGACAGGGTTTGAATCTCAGTTAGTGTCAGGGATTGAACCTCAGACAGTGACTGGGATTAAAACTCAATCAGTGACAGGGATTGATGCTCAGAAAGTGATAGGAATGGAATCTCAGTCAATGACAGGAATAGAATCGCAGTCAGTGACAGGGATCGAATCTCAGTCAGTGATTGGTATTAAATCTCAGTCAGTGACCGGGATTGACCCTTAGTCAGTGACAGTGATTGAATCTCATTTATTTACAGGGATTGAATCTCAGTCAGTGACAGTGATTGAGTTTCAGTCAGTGATAGGGATTGACCTTAATGAATGTCAGGGATTGAACCTTAGTCAGTGACAGTGATTGAATCTCACGTAGTGAAAAGGATTGCATCTCAGTCAGTGACAGTTATTGAATCTCAGTCAGTGACAGGGGTGGAATCTCAGTCTGTGACAGGGATTGAACCACAGTCAGTGACTGGGATTGAACCTTAGTCAGTGACAGGGATTGAACCTCAGTCAGTGACAGATATTGAAACGCAGTCATTTTCAGGAATTGAACCTTAGACAGTGACAGCGATTGAACCTCAGTCAGTGACAG
>NW_025165221.1:0-1640 GCF_004010195.1 Chiloscyllium plagiosum
GCCTGACCCTCACTGCTGTCCAAAACTACCCCAAGCTGACACCCATTGCCGTTGAACACCGCCCCCTGCCTGACTCTCACCGCCATACACTCATCGCCCCCAGCCTGACCCTCACCACCATACACACACCGCCTCAAGCCTGACCCTCACCGCCGTCTACACACCGGCCCAAGCCAGGCACTGATTGCCGTCTGCACACTGTCCCCAGCCAGACCATTGCCGCCATCTACACACCACCCCAAGCCTGACACTCATTGCCGTCTGTACACTGTCCCCAGCCAGACCATTGCCACCATCTACACACCAACCCAAGCCTGACACTCATTGCCGTCTGTACACTGTCCCCAGCCTGACCATTGCCGCCATCTACACACCGCCCCAAGCCTGACACTCATTGCCGTCCGACACCGACCCCAGCTTGACCATTGCCGCCGTCCACACACCACCCCAAATCTGACACTCATCACCTTCTACACACCGCCCCTAGCCTGACCCTCACCGCTGTCCGACACCACCCCCAGCCTGACACTCACCTCCGTCCAACACACCCCAGGCTGTCCTTCACCTCCGTCAAACACCGCTCCAAGCCTTACCCTCACCGCCGTCCACACACCACCCCCAGGCTGACTCCCACCGCTGTTTAAAAGCGCATCCAGCCTGTCCCTCAGCGTCGTCCACACTCCGCCCCAGCCTGGCCCCCTCCGCCATCCACACAACACCCACACCCTGACCCTCTCTGCCATCCACACACCGCCCCAAA
Organism: Chiloscyllium plagiosum; assembly: GCF_004010195.1. Classification (NCBI taxonomy): domain Eukaryota; kingdom Metazoa; phylum Chordata; class Chondrichthyes; order Orectolobiformes; family Hemiscylliidae; genus Chiloscyllium; species Chiloscyllium plagiosum. Next base: position 761 of record NW_025165221.1, read on the forward strand.
CCTGACACTCACTGACCCAAAACACCGCCCTCAGCCTGACCCTCACTGCCGTCCACTCACTGCCCCCAGCCTGACCCTCACTGCTGTCCACTCACTGCCCCCAGCCTGACCCTCACTGCCACCTACACACCGCCCCCAGCCTGACCCTCACCGTCATCCACCCATCATCCCCAGCCCGAACCTCGCTGATGTCCACACACTAATCTAGCCTGACCCTCACCAACGTCCAACCCCACCCTCTATGTGACCCTCATCGACGTCCAACACTGCACCCTCCATGACCCTCATTGATGTCCAACACTGCCCCCAAGCAGACCCTCACCGCTGTCGACACACCGCCCCCAGCCTGACCATCACCGCTGCTGATACACCGCCCTCAGCATGACCATCACCGCGGTCGACACACCGCCCCCAGCATGACCTTCACCGCCTTTTAGCATTGCCCCCAGCCTGACCCTCACCACAGTCCACACACCGCCCCAAGCCTGACACTCAACGTTGTCCACATACCGCACCAAGACTGACCCTCACTGCTGTCGGCACACCGCCACCAGCCTAACCCTCACCAACTTCCAACATTGCCCCCAGCCTGACCCTCACTGCTGTTCACACAGCGCCCCGAGCCTGACCTTTTTGCCATCTATGCACTGCCCCCAGCCTGACACTCACCTCTGTCCAACCCCACCCCAACCTAACCATTACCACTGTCCACACGCCACCCTCAGCCTGACCCTCACCACTGTCCAACACCGTCCCCAGACTGAACCTCACCTCCATCCGTCACCACCCCCAGTCTGACCCTCACTGCTGTCCATATATGGTCCCCAGCCTGACCCTCACCTCTGTCCAATAATGCACCCAGCTTGAGCCACACTGCCAC
>NW_025165222.1:0-1640 GCF_004010195.1 Chiloscyllium plagiosum
GCCAATTCTGAAAACACACGCAGCCAAGCCAAGCTCCCGTGCATTTTAATCTTCTGAATACAAGAAGATACATGCGCGTTGATACAATGAATATTTCCATAGAAATCCTACAGTGTGGAAGCAGGCCATTCAGCCCATTAAGTCCACACGGCCACTCGGAAGAACATCCCACCTTTTACCCAGAGCCCAGTCGTCTCACCTATACATCCCTGGACACTATGGATAATTTAGCATGACCATTTCACTGAACCTGCCCATCGTGGGACTGTGGGAGCAAACTGGACCACCCGGAGGAAACCCACGCAGACACGGGGAGAACGTGCAAACTCCACACAGACAGTCGCCTGAGGGTGGAATCGAACCCGGGTTCCTAGCGCTGTGTGACCAACATTCTTCACCTCTGTAACAGCTCTGTGTCTCTGTGTTCCTCAGACCAACATTCTTCACCTCTGTAACAACTCTGTGTCTCTGTGTCCCTCAGACCAACATTCTTCACCTCTGTAATAGCTCTGTGTCTCGGTGCCCCTTAGTCCAACATTCTTCACCTTTGTAATATCTCTGTGTCTCTGTGTTCCTCAGACCAACATTCTTCACCTCTGTAACAACTGTGTGTCTCTGTGTCCCTTAGACAAACATTCTTCACCTCTGTAACAACTCTGTGTCGCTGTGTTCCGCAGACCAACATTCTTCACCTCTGTAACAACTGTGTGTCCCTGTGTCCCTTAGACAAACATTCTTCACCTCTGTAACAGCTCTGTGTCTCTGTGTTCCTCAGACCAACATTCTTCACCTCTGTAACAACTGTGTGTCTCTGTGTCCCTTAGACAAACATTCTTCACCTCTGTAACAAATCTGTGCCGCTGTGTTCCGCAGACCAACATTCTTCACCTCTGTAACAACTGTGTGTCTCTGTGTCCCTTAGACAAACATTCTTCACCTCTGTAACAGTTCTGTGTCTCTGTGTCCCTCAGACCAACATTCTTCACCTCTGTAACATCTCTGTGTCTCTGTGTCCCTCAGACCAACATTCTTCACCTCTGTAACAACTCTGTGTCTCTATGTCCCTCAGACCAACATTCTTCACCTCTGTAACAACTCTGTGTCGCTGCGTCCCTTAGTCCAACATTCTTCACCTCTGTAACAGCTCTGTGTCTCTGTGTCCCTGGGACCAACATTCTTCACCTCAGTAACAGCTCTCTGTCTCTGTGTCCCTGAGACCAACATTCTTCACCTCTGTAACAACTCTGTGTCTCTGTGTCCCTCAGACCAACATTCTTCACCTCTGTAACATCTCTGTGTCTCTGTTTCCCTTAGACCAACATTCTTCACCTCTGTAACAACTCTGTGTCTCTGTGTCCCTCAGACCAACGTTCTTCACCTCTGTAACAACTCTGTGCTTCTGTGTCCCTCAGACCAAAATTCTTCACCTCTGTAACAACCCTGTGTCTCTGGGTCCCTTAGATCAACATTCATCACCTCTGTAACAACTCTGTGTCTCTGTGTCCCTTCGACTAACATTCTCCACCTCTGTATCAACTCTGTGTCTCTGTGTCCCTTAGTCCAACATTATTCACCTCTGTAACAACTCTGTGTCTCTGTGTCACTTCGACCAACATTCTTCACCTCTGTAACAACTCTGT
>NW_025165223.1:0-1640 GCF_004010195.1 Chiloscyllium plagiosum
GAACATGATGGTCAAACATCATGGAATCCTGGAAGCTGGAGGGTTAAGTTCGCTCCAGTGAATTGGGAAAGTACAATATTACATTCAGTGGGAGACAAGCAATGGTTGTTAGAGTCATAGAGTCCTGAAGCATAGAGACAGACCCATTGTTCCAAACCGGTCCATTGCGTCCAAAATGTGCATTCACACTAACCCCATCTCTCTGCCATTGCCCCATTTCCATCTAATCATTTCCTATCCATGTATTTGTCCAAATTCCTTTTAAATGTGTTAATGAACCTCTCCCCTCAACAGTTCATTCCATGTGTGTCCCAGCTTCTGTGTAAAAAAAGTTGCCCCTCAGGTTCCCTTTAATTCTTTCCCCTCTGACCTTAAACTGATGCCATTTAGTCTATGATTCACAACACTGGGAAAAAGATTGAGTGCATTCGCCCTATCCATATCTCTCATGATCTTATATATTTCTGTAATATATCATCTCAGTCTTGTACACTCTAAAGAAAAATGATCTAGCCTGTCCAAACTCTCCCGATATCTCAGCTATTGAGTACTGGCGATATCCTTGTGAATTTCTTCTGCATTCTTTCCAATTTCATCACATACTTCATGGAGCAACTTGAACAAAACCGAACACAGTACTCCAAGCGCAGCCTCACCATCATCCTGTGTAACTGCAACGTAACTCCGCAACTTTGTTTATCAATTCCCTGACTAATGAAGGCCAGTGTTCCAAAAGCATTCTTCACTGTCTTCTACCGATGACTCTACTTTGAAAGAACCATGCACCAAATTCCAAGGACCCTTTGTCCCGTTGCACTCCTTAGGGCCTAACCATTCACCATGAAATTCCTACCTTGATTTGATTTTCCAAAATGCAAGACGTCACATTAATCTATATTAAACTCCATTTGCCATTTCTCAACCAACTACCCCAGCTGATCAAGGTCCTGCTGCAATTTCTGATTACCTTCCTCACTGTCCACGAAACCGCCTATTTTAATATTATCAGCAAACTTACTAAGCATGCCTTGTACATTCTCAACAAAATCATTGATAGAGATAACAGCAATGATCCCAGCACCAACCCCTGAGGCACTCCACTTGCCACTGGCCTCCAGTCCTACAAGCATCCTTCCACTATTACCCTTTGCTACATAGCATCAAGCCAATTGTGTTGAACTTTCGAGGTCCCTCTGGATTCCATGTGATCTAACATTTCAGAGCAGCCTATCATGTGGAACCACGGTGACTGCGTAGTTAGCACTGCTACCTCACAGCGCCAGGGACCTGGATTCAATTCCCGCCTCAGGTAACTGACTGGTTGGAGTTTGCATATCCCCCCGTGTCTGTGTGGGTTTTCTCCGGGTGTTCCGGTTTCCTCCCACAGTCCAAAGATGTGCAGGTTAGGTGAATTGGTCATGCTAAATTGCCCGTAGTGTTAGGTGCTTTAGTCAGGTTGGGTTGCTCTTCAGCGGTGTGGTGTGGACTTGGGCCGGAGGACCCGTTCCCACACTGTAGGGAATCGAATCTAATCTAATCTAATCTAAAGGCCTTTCTGAAATTTATGTAGACTCCACTTGTCACCCTACTCTCGTCAACATTCCTGATCAGTTCATCAAAGAACTCTAAAAATTAGTAAG
>NW_025165224.1:0-1640 GCF_004010195.1 Chiloscyllium plagiosum
TGTACCTCTTATGCTCACATCCAAATCATTTATATAAATGACAAAAAGCAGAGGATCCTTGTGGCACTCCAGTGGTCACAGGCCTCCAGGCTGAAAAACAACTCTCCTCCACCACTCTCTGTCTTCTACCTTTGAGCCAGTTCTGTATCCAAATGGCTAGTTCTTCCTGTATTCCATGAAATCTAACCTTGCTAATCAGTCTCCCATGGGGAACCTTGTCAAAGCCTTACTGAAGACCATATAGATCACATCTACTGCTCTGTCCTCATCAATCCTCTTTGTTACTTCTTCAAAGAGCTCTTGTACACCTGCAACAAGGCATTCCAACTCCTGTACTCCATACTCTGCAATTTGTTCAATTTTACAATAAACCTGTTTGTTATTAATTATTTCGTATTACTACCTGTCTTCAGTTGTACATAAAGCTATACTCAATTTGTCATAAACATATGGTTGTTTGTGTAATAAACATATGTTCAAGTGTGTAATTATTCCCAGCGTTAGACTTTAGTGACAATCTGTGTTAGATACTGGGTCAGAGATTGGTCAGTGCTGTAGCTGTTCCCCTGTGGGAATGATAGGGTCTGCATCAACAGTGTGTGTAAATACTGGGTCAGAGATTGATCAGCGCTGTAACTGTTCCCCTGTGGGAATGACAAAGTCTGCATCAACAGTGTGTGTAAAATCAGTCAGTATCAGGTCGTAGTTTGGAACCAGTGACCATCTGCACAACGTGTGCCTGTCCCACTCTCATCAAATACACTGGAGACCCCGACACTTGCAGAGATCCCGCTAACAAAACTCTGAAAGAAATCACATTTGTAAGGGAAGATTAATTAAGTAATCTCCCTCCCAGTCCCTAAAAGGCCATTTTATGATGCTCCCACTGCATTCACTGTGATTTCACTTTGACCATCTCTGGTCCCTATCTCATGTCGGGTTGCAGTGTCGGGTCAACTTGTCAATGTCCAACGGCAATTTTGTCGATTTTGTCTGTTAAATATTTGCCTCTAACACAGATCTCCACAAGGTTCCATTCAGTCTTAGAGTTCAACAAATGGTGCATCGTCCAATGGTAAAGGCTGGAAAGGACCCAGCATCTCATTGTGCACCCATGCATTCAATTCAGGCTGCACTCAGCTAAATATTCAAATATCAGTCTCCCACACTGTTGACGATGTATTACTGTAGGCAATACAAACGTGCACTCTGCTAACTGTCTACATGTCATTGTCACACACTGTAGACAGCAATCACTGTTGAAAGTTCACACTTTGCACACGACAGAGTGTCCGTATATTAGTTATCAAATATTATAGATGTTGCATTACTATAGATATTGTATTACTGTAGACAGTACATACGTTGCACACTGTGGACTGTCCATACATCAGTTATCTCATACTGTAGACATTGTATTCCACGCCAGCACTGTAGCTGTACTGGCACACCTTTATTAGGCATGTGACAATTTTTAGAGACTGATGTTGTCAGGATGCACAACCTTTGAATTACAGTGCGACCAGTCAGGTGATGGCAGCTTAGTGGAACAGGGAGGGTTGAACCTAGACTAAGTGAGGGATATCCAGTGAACAGGACCCAGCCCATGCCATCCCCACATCCACACACAAACCTCTCTC
>NW_025165225.1:0-1640 GCF_004010195.1 Chiloscyllium plagiosum
AGAGACTGCTCCTCGAATGAGCAGAACCCCTGACACATCTGCCAATTAGGTCTCCCTGATTAGACCAGGTGAACAGCCTCAACCTGGAAAATTATATTCAATGAGATTCGCTCGCTGACTATGTTCCAAACATCAATTCCGTCCCCAGCTAATTCCTCTTTCTTGCACTATCTCGAGTCATTTTTGAACTAGGTCCACTTCCTTGGACTCAGGGCTGTATTCTGCCGCCATGTGTGGGATTGTGGCCAACCTCTTACGTCTCAGAAGAAATTAATCATCTTCTGCAGGTGGTAATGGTGCCAATGCTGCCACATCTGCCATGTCCATCTCACCCTCAGAGGATTTTTCCACACTGGGTGAAGGAGGAGAACCCAAAGGTTCGGACAGACTTGCTAAGCATTGTACAGCTTGCGACTTGTCCTCACTTTGAACATATCTGTTACCCATTGGGAGCCATTCCCACCATTTCAACAGCACATTTTGTCACATGAAGTAAATGTTCTCACTCACAAGGAGGGGTTTTGTGACCGGCATTGGCCTTCCTGATGCCGTTTCACCCTCCCCACAATGTCTGAGAAGATCAGATTTAAACTGGAGTCTTCTTCGCATGAGCAATTCTGGTGGAGTTGTCACTGCAGTTGTGTGAGCGCTGTTTCTATCATCAAAGAGAAAGTGGGACAGTTTGGTATCCAGTGAAGTTGTCAGCTGTTTTCTTTACTTTGCCCTCAATATTTGGACTGTTCTTTCCGCCAGACATATCCCCAAAGAAATGCTTTCAAGTACAGTGGTACTTATGGGTAGTAATTGCAGCATATTTATGGGAATCCTCATTGAAAAACAATGCCAAGTTCATAAGGCCTATATCCAACTTCAGGGCACCTGCAGTTTTGCAGACAAGTCATCAATGTGATGTATTGGTGATATTTGTGACTTCAAAAATTGGCTCATCAATTCTTTAAAATCTCCACATCAGCAAAGTGACTCATAATGGATTAGAATAGCGCTGCACATAGGGCACATTGTAATAGTTTGGTCATTGCTTAGTTTTCCAGGCTCTTGATTTGTGCCTCTACTTTTGCACGGAAGGGCAATGGGACTGATACTGTGGGCCAGTTTCGTCAAATGGCCTACTTCTACTCTGCAGAAGTTCTATTCACTCCTAGGACTCTCTGTTCAACAACACTCCACAGGCCCTACCAAAAGTGCTCTTGCCCTGTTCCTCTTACCAAAATGCAACATTTTGCATGTGTCAAAATTATACTCTTCCGGCCACTCCTCACAAACCACACATCCTACATTCTCATCCAAATCCTTCACATAAATGACAAATGGCATGGACACATCACCAATTCCTATATTCATCACAACTCTCCAGTCTGAAAAACAACACCCAGCAGATGCTCCCCGAATAGGCATCGTACCAGGACATACAAAGTGAAAGCAGCATTTGTTTCAGTTTTGGAAGAGCAGAGTGTAAAACAAAAAAGACTGTTTCTCCATTCTGTTCCTTCAGGGAAAGACACAAGTAAATAAACAAAGACTCAGGACTCATTGCCCACCCATCCACTCGTCGGCATGGGCCACACGGCGCCAAAATAAAAATAAATTCAAGGTAGTCAAAGAAAATAAACAACAAATGA
>NW_025165226.1:0-1640 GCF_004010195.1 Chiloscyllium plagiosum
GCATCTGCAGTCATTGTTTTTACCTGAGTATCCCAGTAGCTGAGTACATCCGCAGCTGAGGATACCTTTTAGCTGGGTACACCTATACCTGAGTACACCTATAGCTGAGTATCCGTGTACGTGAGTACATCTGCAGCTGTGTACACCTGTAGCTGAGGATACTTGTAGCTGGGTACACCTGTACCTGAGTACACCTGCAGCTGAATATACCTGTACCTGAGTATTCATGTACCTGAGTATACTTGTCCCTGAGCACACCTGTAGCTGAGTATACCAATACCTGAGTATACCTGCAGCTGAGTGTACTTGAATATACTTGTACCTGAGTATACTTGTCCCTGAGAACACCTGTAGCTGAGTATACCTGTACCTGAGTATACTTGTGCCTGAGCACACCTGTAGCTGAGTATACCAGCTACAGTCATTGTTTTTACCATGTACCTGAGTATACTTGTCCCTGAGCACACCTGTAGCTGAGTAGACCTGTACCTGAGTATACCTACAGCTGAATATACCTGTACCTGAGTATACATGTACCTGAGTATACTTGTGCCTGAGCACACCTGTAGCTGAGTATACCAGTACCTGAGTATACCTACAGCTGAATATACCTGTACCTGAGTATACATGTACCTGAGTATACCAGTACCTGAGTGTACCTGTACCTGAGTATACCTGCAGCTGAGTATACCTGTACCTGAGTATACCTACAGCTGAATATACCTGTACCTGAGTATACATGTATCTGAGTATACTTGTATCTGAGCACACCTGTAGCTGAGTATACCTGTACCTGAGTATACCTACAGCTGAATATACCTGTACCTGAGTATACCTGCCGCTGAGTATACCAGTACCTGAGTGTACCTGTACCTGAGTATACCTGCAGCTGAGTGTACCTGTACCTGAGTATACCTGCAGCTGAGTATACCTGTACCTTTAACACCCCAACAATGCCTTCTCTCACCCTCATAAACACAATCACTGGAGCTGCATGCCCCCAAAACCCAACCCAGAGATTCCTGGAATCTGTGATGTGCTTTCCCAATGTCTCAGAGATACACCCCATTTATTGCACACACTCCATCCACGCCCTGCAGCTAAAGCCTGGTTCCAGGAACCCGAGCATCTGCTTCCCCAAACAACATCCTGCACTCTCCAACCTCCCACTGTCTAACTCCAGCACCAGCTTCCCTCAGGTGACTTACCGAGGCATTCGGCCATTTGTAATAGGCTGGGATTGGAATGAAATGATTCGAGATCAGGCTGAGGTCCTCAGCTTCATCCTGTGCATCCCACATTATGGAATTCAGGTCAGCAAAGTTGTGATTGAGATCATAGCCCTGCACCGTGAAACGACCAGTAGCCCAACCACACAACTCTGAGCCCTGCGCAGAACATAGTGAGTGGTCTGAGTCAATTGACAGGTCAACATCAATCAAACCATTGCACACAGGTCAACACCATCAATCAGATAGTATCTCCATCACCTTATCTCAAACTAATCCCACAGCCCCGCTGTCTCCCCACTGCCCTGTATCAGTCCCCAAACTAATCCCACAGCCCCGCTGTCTCCCCATTGCCCTGTACCAATCTCCAAACTAATCCCACTGCCCCACTCTCTCCCCATTTCCCTGTAC
>NW_025165227.1:0-1640 GCF_004010195.1 Chiloscyllium plagiosum
TTAATTCAGCTAAATGCGAGGTGCTGCATTTTGAGAAAGCAAATCTTAGCATTACTTATCCACTTAATGGTAAGGTCCTAGGGAGTGTTGCTGAACAAAGAGACCTTGGAGTGCAGGTTCATAGCTCCTTGAAAGTGGAGTCGCAGGTAGATAGGATAGTGATGAAGGCTTTCGGTATGCTTTCCTTTATTGGTCAGAGTATTGAGTACAGGAGTTGGGAGGTCATGTTGTGGATAAATAGGACATTGGTTAGGCCACTGTTGGAATATTGCTTGCATTTCTGGTTTCCTTCCTATTGGAAAGATGTTGTGAAACTTGAAAGCTTCAGAAAAGATTCACAAGGCTGTTGCCAGGCTTAGAAGTTTTAAGCTACAGGGAGAGGCTGAACAGGCTGGGGCTGTTTTCCCTGGACCGTCAGAGGCTGAGGGGTGACCTGATAGAGGTTTACAAAATTATGAGGGGCATGGATAGGGTAAATAGACAAAGTCTTTTCCCTGGGGTCAGGCGGTCCAGAACTAGAGGGCAAAGGTTTAGGGTGAGAGGGGAAAGATATAAAAGAGACCTAAGGGGCAAAGGTTTCACCCAGAGGGTGATACGTGTATGGAATGAGCTGGCAGAGGAAGTGGTGGAGGCTGGTACAATTGCAACATTTAAAAGGCATCTGGATGGGTATATGAATCGGAAGGGTTTGGAGGGATATGGGCCGGGTGCTGGCACGTGGGACTAGATTGGGTTGGGATATCTGGTCGGCATGGACACATTGGACCGAATGGTCTGTTTCCATGCTGTACATCTCTATGACTCTACGACTCTAAATCAGTAACCACTGACAGCTGGATGAATTTCGAGTCAGTACAAATCGGTGAGCACTGACATTTCAAAACATTTTGGGACAGTTTAAATCAATAACCATCCGCACTTAGAAAAAATTGTGGTCAGTACAAATCAGTAACCAGTGATTCATGGAAAAAAATTCTGGTCAAAACACTGACTCTTGGAAAAACTTTGGGACAGTGCAAATCAGTAACCACTGACAGTTTGAAAACTTTCAAGTCAGTACAAATCAGAAACCAGTGACAGTAAGGAAAATTTGGGTTCAGTACAAATCAGTAACCGCAGACATTTGGAAAAATTTTGGGGCAGTGCAAATCAGTAACTACTGACAGTTGGGTGAATATCGAGTCAATACAAATCAGTAACCACGGACACTTTGAAAAATTTCTAGTCAGTGAAAATCGGTAACTACTGACACTTAGAATAATTTCGGGTCATTACAAATCAGTAACCACCGACAGTTGGATGAAGTTTGAGTCAGTACAACTCAATAACCACAGACACTTTGAAACATTTCTAAGTGAGAATCAGTAACTACCGACAGTTAGAGAAGTTACGGGTCAGTTCAAATTGATGAGCACTTTCATTTCAAATGATTTCGAGTCAGTACAAATCAGTAACCATCCACACTTCAACAAACTGAGGGCCAGTTACGAATCAGTAACCACCAACAGATGGAAATATTTAGGGTCAGTTCAAATCAGTCAGCACTAATCCTTCAAAAAATATTGGATGAGTTCAAATCAGTAATCACCGACACTAAGAAAATGTTTGAGTCAGTGCAAATCGGTGAGCACTGACAATTC
>NW_025165228.1:0-1640 GCF_004010195.1 Chiloscyllium plagiosum
CTTTCCACCTCTCACCTTGAAAGCATGACCTTTCTCAGGGCTTCACCCTGGGAAAAAGCTTATCTCTATCCACCCTGTCTATACATTTCATGATTTTGTAAACCTCAATCAGGTCCCCCCTCAATCTCCTTTTTTTCTAATGAAAACAAACCTAACCTCTCTTTATACCTAGCACCTTCCACACCAGGCAACATCCTCAGACCTTCTCTGCACTCTGTCCAAAGCGCCCATATCCTTTTGGTAATGTGGCGACCAGAACTGTTGCACCACCCTCTACATGAAGACGTTTCCCCTCAGGTCCTTCCTAAGTCTTTCCCCTCATCTCAAATCCATCCCCTCTAATCTTCAATTCCCCATCTCTGGGGAAAAGACGACATGGGTAAGGCTGATCATACGAAGGGAAACCGACTGACACAGCGTGAATTGGAGTTGCTCTGAAAATAAATCTAGACTCTGAAAATAAATCTCCAGTTGCTCCCTCCCCTCTGTAAGGTTGTCAGAATTGTGACAAAGGAAACAGAGATTCGTTGATCGATAGTGAAGGTCGGAACTGAAGAGAAATAAAACTTCAGATGGAATCTTTGAATTCCAGTCACTTTTGACTGGAAGTAAGTGGAAATTGCCAGGGTCTTAATTGCTGGGCGAGTCAGAGTTCGATTCCTCCCTCGGGGCAACGGTCTATGTGGAGTTTCCAAGTTGTCTCCCAGTGTCTGTGTGGGTTTCCTCTGGTTGCTTCATTCCCTCCCACAATCCAAAGATGTGCTGGTTAGGGTGAATTGATCATGCTTAATTGTCCCATAGTGTTCAGGGATGTGTCGGTGCGGTGCATTAGTCAGGGGTAAATGTAGAGCAATAGGGTAGAAGAATGGGTGTGGGTGGGTTACTCTTCAGAGGCTCAGTATGGATTGTTGGGCTGAGGGCCTGTTTCTGCACTGTAGAGATTCCATGATTCTTCTACGATTCATACAACTATCGGCCGGATGAAGTGGCCAAGTCCTTACTTCAGAGGGAGCAAGACATTGTCTTGACATCACCACTTTCTGATGGAAATTAATATGAGAGAGTATTTTGGGAGCTGGACATCTGTCAGTTGGACATTGATGAATCTTTGGCTTTGCATTAATGAGATTTACAAGAAGAGGGGTGACCTTATAGAGGTTTACAAAATCATGAGGGGTGTGGGTAGGGTGAATAGTTAAGGATCCCCCCCCCCCATCCCCAAGAATGGGGGAGTCCAGAACCATGGGGCATAGGTCCAAGATGAGAGAGAAAAGACACAAACAGGACCCAATGGGCAACCTCCACCCACAACCCAGAGGGTGGTGCGCACACAGAACGTGCCATTAGAGGAAGTGGCGGAGGCTAGCACAACCACAACATTCAGAACAGACCAATGGGAGCAGCTTGGGTGTGTCCAGCACCCTCGACCACATTTTCTACTTTTATTTTAGATTTTTGCCTTAAGCAGGAGGAGTTGGAAGCTTCAGTGTGTGTCTCTTGGCTGCTACTCTCTCTGAATTTGCTCGTTGGTTTGTTCCTTCTGGAGAACACGATGTGAAAATGTGTGTTGGAATTCGCCTTTTTGCCAAAAAGGGTGTGTTTAAAGAGATGTTACTGTATCGGAATAGTTAGTTAGTAAC
>NW_025165229.1:0-1640 GCF_004010195.1 Chiloscyllium plagiosum
TAAATACGAAAGATAAACTGAAACCAAAGAAAGTGGAATCTACAATAACTTAATTCTATTGGCCAAGTTAACAGAAAAATAGATCTAGGAGCTATTATTAATGAACTATTCCAATATAGGGAAATCCCATAAACACAGCCCTTGGCAAAAAGGAATATTCAGACACAGAATGTCGCAAATATTTCTCCAATCCAGGAATTAAAAACAGCACCAAGAGAAAATTTAGAGAGAGTAGCAGCCAGGAGATAGTCACTGAGGCTTCCAACTCTGTGGAGACCCCAGTCGTTTCTGATGTTACTGAGAAACCAAAACCCGGAGATCCTAATCTGTGAGAGCTGGCCACACCCATTCAGGCTGCATTAAAATAAACCCAAGGCCTCCCTAGCGGTTACTCTAGTGGTCTGAACTAGCCAGCTTGGTAACTGTCGTTTAATCTCTCTCTTAAAAAAAAAGGATAAAATAACCTCTTAAAGCTGCAGCATCATCACATTTGTCAGTACATCGAGCTGTCAAACAGGAACCAGGGGTAACACAATCAGGCCCTTGGCCCTGTCCAATCGGACGAGGAAGAAGCCAGTGATTCCCTTGGGTCACTTACACAGCAACAGGATGAGGCGATTCAACCCCTTGAGTCACTTTCACAGGAATAGTAAGAGGCCATTCCCCCCTCAACGTATTTACACAGGGACAGAATGGAGTAACTGATGCTGATTCCTGATGAATGGTGTATGCCCAAAACATCGATTCTCCTGTTCTTCGGATGCTGCCTGGCCTGCTGTGCATTTCCAGCAATGCACTCTCTACACTGATCTCCAGCATCGGCAGTCTTTATTGTCTCCTAATTGATGCTCTAACATGATTAAGACGTGGAGCAGAGGCTGCACTGACAGACTGCTCCACGTTGCCCTTCGTGGCTCCGTTGCTAATGATACACACGTGGGACTTTACCGTGGTTTTCGAGTGGTGAGGAGAGAAGCCATATGTCTTGTGTGAAGTTTCAAGAAGGCATCTTTCATTTCCGAGAAGACAGTTTGGTGTTCTCTATGTAGGGTGGAAGCTGGTGGGAATGGCTACCTGTTTCAGAAGGAAGGTATTGTGGCTGCTGTTGGGGATTGTGAACAACATGACGTTCTGTACAGGTGCACACACCGACTGCACAATAACGTGGAGAAAGTTAGTAAAGGCATATAAACTATTAGGAAAGCCACGTTAGACTGATGAATGGTCTCTCTAAGTTCAAATAATGCTGACCGTGTTCATGTTGATCTTGTCGAGTGCTTGTCCTGTGCAGTGTACCCTGTATGCCTTAGTCTGTCCAAGCCTATTTCCACCCTATGTTCTGCCTGGCTATGCTGACTATGACCTGCCTCCACTGCTCATAAACAAAGTTTTTCCCTGTACTGGGGTACACATGGCATTAAATCAAACCAATCAATCCTGGTTAAAGTATGGAATGTCTTACTCTACAAATGTCTCTTTTGGAAATAAGTGACAGCTGCCACACCTCGTGTTTCAGCGTCACCATTTCTTCGTCTCTCACAGCTCTACAGATTAAACACTCAGCTTCTTTACTCTATGCTCATGTTACCATCGTCCGTGTCTGTGGGAAGGAAATCATTCCTTACAAAGGAGATCAAATC
>NW_025165230.1:0-1640 GCF_004010195.1 Chiloscyllium plagiosum
TCGAGGGGTTCAGTGTGGTTATGTACAGAAAAAACGATAGCCCAGAGTGATTTACAGCCTTCAATCTAGTCAATGGGTTCCCAATTTAAACCCACAGAAGGTCCGTGTTGGATTTGAGAAACCCTTCAATTTGGATTATGGCCTAGCCTAGCCTAGCCTGATCAAACGCTGCAAATGTACAATTCAGTGGCTGAGCTCATTCAGGTTTTGTATATTATGTTTCTCTCATAAAATAGGAGCTTGGAAAGTAAGGCAGACTTTTCAGGAATGTCACATTGTCTCTCCGGATTCACTGAAAACAGTATCTGAGATTTACATTTTCATCCCCTTCAAAGAGCTGTCTCAATTTCCTATCTCTGCTAGGATCAATGAATGTAAATGGCTTTTGACACATTGTCCCCTCTCCCTTGGTGAAAGTATTCCTGACACACATCAGTCAGGCAGACATTTTAAATTTGTCCACAGCCACCATTTTATGTCAGCAAAACGATGACATTGAGTTTATAAATACGGAAAAGCAAGAGAGACTGGCAACATCAATGCAGTTTGAAAATATATAAAACATTGAACACGCACACAGAATCACACACAGACAGACATACACAGACAGACAGAATCACACACACACAGATACAGACACCATCCAGAAGCTGTCTCCATTTCCTATCTTGCAAGGGAATTCATTTTATGATGATGCATTCAAGCAGGACAGTAAACAGCTTTTGAGATTTTCCCCATTATGACAGAAATTCAGTCCCAATCTGAAACTTGGAGATTTGTAACAGAACTGAAATGAAACAGCAGCTTTCTGTGTTCCTGCTCCCAATGTAACATTTGACCATTTAGTTTACCTTTTCTTCAGTCAACATCCAACAAGGATCACTTCACTGATCCAATAACACATCCCCAGGAGTGAGTTCCAGACTGCAATCTCATTGAGGGGTTTATGGTTTACATACAGCATATGAGACACCCAAGAATGAGGGACAGACACTGGAATCAAATCGAGGGGTTCAGGGTGGTTTAGATACAGCATATGATTGCGAGGAGTGAGGGAAAGACTGAAATGTAATCGAGGGGTTCGGGGTGGTTTATAAACAGCATATGCGATAACCAGGAGCGAGGGAGAGACTGTAATCTATTCGAAGGTTTCGGAGTGGTTTATATACAGCAAATGAGATACCCAAGAGTGACGGACAGACTGAAATGTAATCGAGGCTTTCGGGGTGGTTTGTATACAGCATATGAGATACCCAGGTGTGAGGGAGAGACTGGAATCTCATCAAGGGGCTCAGGGTGGTTTATATACAGCATATGAGATACCCATGAGTGAGGGAGAGACTGAAATCTAATCGAGGGATTCGGGGTGGTTTATATGCAGCATATGAGATACCCATGAGTGTGGGAGAGACCAAAATCTAATCGAGGGGTTCGGGGTGGTTTATATACAGCAAATGAGATACCCACGATTGAGGGAGAGACTAGAATATAATCGAGTGGTTCAGGGTAGTTTACATACAGCATATGAGATAACCAGGTGTGAGGGAGAGACTGGAATCGAATCGAGGGGTCCAGGGTGGTTTACACACAGCATACTCTCTGTGTACCCCCTCTCTGTGTACCCCCTCTCTGTGTACCCC
>NW_025165231.1:0-1640 GCF_004010195.1 Chiloscyllium plagiosum
CCAGGCCACAGCACATTTCTTCTTCCTGAGTTTCGGAGCCTTGTGCCTGATCTGTCTGATCTGCTAATAAACGTTTCCTATCACTTCAGCCCATCTCCTCACAATTCTAAAGTTATGAATAAAATAGGGCGTCAGACCAAATGTTAGACAAAGTGGACGTATGCCACTCAGCCCATCGAGTCTGCCCCACCATTCAAAAAACTCATGGTTGATCTGATAATCTTCAACTCGATTCTGCTCACTTACCTCGACAAGGTTTCATCATCTTTCCGGTTAACTATCTGGCACAGTTTGAAAATACCCAACAACTCAACCTCAGCAGTGTGTGCCGCAAAAATGCCACAGACATTCTGACCCCGAGCAAAGAAATTACTCATCATTTCTGAATTAAATAGGCAATATCTAATTCTGTGTTCATGTCGATTGGTGCTCTCCTCAAACCTGCTTGTATCTACCCTGTCAAGCTCCAATGAATTTTGAACGTTTATAAATGTTATTATGTGATTATAGAGCTCCCCTCCACCTCCTTTGTTTCAAGGATAATAATCCCAGCCGAACCAATCATTCCACGAAGCTCCATTTTATACAGAGTTAGCAACACATTTGTAAATCTCTGCTGTCCCTTACAGCGTCCTTACACATTATTAAGACAGGTGGAGAAATTTTGACGAGGAAACGAGTTGAAATTTCAGGCGCAGATGGGAATTGGAACTTGAAATCAGAAACCGATTGGAATCGGGTTGATCCACAGAAGGACCAAATGCAGCAATGATAACTCTGACAAATGAGAATCTAATCATATTCGATTGAAATTCAATGGCTTCATTGTAACTGAATTCCTCAGTGTGATCACCCTGGGAGCTAGTATTTCAGAGGAATGGAACCTGACCGCCCATATAAAGAAGTTGACTACAATAACATGTCCGTCGGTCGACTTTGTTTGATTATTAACTCAACTCTTGTCTCCGTGAAGCCTATGTTGTTCGCAACGCACAAATTAGATGTTTAACAGAACTCTCTCCATTTGACTAGGTGGGTGCAGCTTCAATACCACTGAGGGAACTGGACACCCTCCACGACAATGCAGTCACTCAACTGTACATTCTTCAATACCTGAATATTTATTCCCTTAACTGCTAAGGCACAATTGCAGCAGAGTGCACCACCTAGAAGATTCACTGGAGTAACTCATCCAGGTTTTGTTGACAGAACCTTCAATGGTCAAAAACTTTACCGACTATAATACAAGGTTGAGATGCACTGAAACGTCACCGTTTGCAAATTACCCTCCAAGGAACATACCAGCATGACTTGGAGGGAAACCCGTGGTAAATTTATTGAGTGGTGAAGCGGTCTTGATGGGCAAAGAGTTATACTTCAGCCCTCCCTCTTTTATCATACAATTTATTTTAAAAAATGACTATTGCATTGACCAGACGTGTACACATTCCTTTAGTTGTTTCCTAAACTGGCGCTTGCTAAAGATCGAATATCATCCTCAGCCTGTGGTCAACAATAGAAAATAGCTAAAAACCCTTTCGAACAACTGATCTCCCTGTCCAACAATTACATTCTCCATTTTCCCTTTCTACCTGATTGTTACATCACTGCGGTCCCTGACATTATTCATCATAGTCAAC
>NW_025165232.1:0-1640 GCF_004010195.1 Chiloscyllium plagiosum
ATGCCAGATAGAAAATAAAACACTGTATCGGCTGTGTCATGTGAACATGTTGAAACCTTACTATAATGGAGACAGGGAACTGGAGAAACAGGTGTTAGTTACCACCCCCCCCCCCCCAGTGAGGAATCAAATCCAGATATCGTGGAGTTCGATGTGTCTCAAAATACGTTAAATAATGAGGTCGTCCTCAAGGAGTGGAATAGATTAGTGAGTTACTTGTCTCAGGAGGAAAGAACTAAGTTAAAGGTTTGTTGCAGCAGTATGAGGACATATGCAGGAATAAGATGGGGAGGACCAATACTATTGTGCATGTGGTATAAGTAGAGAATGCTGTGCTGATAAAACAACACTCCTACAGACTTAATCCTCTCAAAGCCACACAGGTCCAGAAGGAAGTGGATGAGATGCTCACCAAAACTCTCATCGAACCGAGCCAGAGTGAGTGAAGTTCACCTATCATGTTAGTTCCCAAACCTGATGGGACTCAACAATTTTGCGTGGACTATCAGAAGGTCAATGCCATAACAATACCAAGATTGGAGAACTGTATAGAGAAAGTTGGACAAGCCACTTACATCATGAAGTTGGACTTACTGTGTGGTTATTGGCAGGTACCTTTATCAGAGAAAGCCAAAGAAATTTCTGCGTTTGTAATCCCAAACAGGCTGTATCAATTCAAAGTGATGTCCTTTGGGATGATGAATGCACCAGCCACATTCCAAAGACTGATGAGCAGAGTTGTGGCCGGATTAACAAACTGTGCAGTTTATCTGGATGATGTAGTGATCTTTAGCGAATCATGGAAAGAGCTCTTTGAACGATTGCGAGAAGCAAGATGGTAATAAAATTAAGAAAACAGAATTCGCGAAGGCAGAGGTGATGTTATTGGGACATAACATTGGTCATGGAAGGTACATCTCAAGGAAAGCAAAGACATAGGCTATCGAGGAATTTCCACAACCATCCTCGAAGAAAGAGGTGCTTCCATTTTTGAGACTAAGTGGAATTCTGTGAGAAGTTTGTTCCAAACTTCAGCAGTGTGGTGGTACCACTAAGAGATTTACTAAGGAAGAACACAAAATTCCATTGGACAGAACAATGTCAGGAGGCATTTGAGAATTGAAAGGCTGTTTTAAACACCACATCAGTTGCAGTTACACCAAATGTTTTGAGACCCTTCAAAGTTGCAATCGATGCTAGCAGTATAGGAGTTGAAGCTGTACTGCTACAGGAAGATGATGATGGATTGAATGGCCAATTGGCTACTTTTCAAAGAAACTCAGCACCCACCAGAGAAAATGCCATACCATTGAAAAAGAATTATTGAGTTTGGTGCTGGACTCACAACATTTTAATGTTTATGTGATGGACAATGTGTTGGAGACGGTTGGGAACATGGACCACAATCCTCTTACATTCTTGGAAAGATTTAAAGACAATGTTATGAGACTATTTTGTTGAAGTCTTATGTTACAGACTTTTAAATTACAAATTGGACATGTTGCAGGTCGTAAAACTGTGGTAGCTGATGTATTATTGCGGATTTAAAGGAAAAAGTTTAGGTAAGATCTGACTGATTCCAATGTTACATATGTGTGCAGAAATTAATCTGGAAAGTATAACTTAGATTAATGACATAT
>NW_025165233.1:0-1640 GCF_004010195.1 Chiloscyllium plagiosum
ATTTTTGGAAAGGAAGTGACACCCCCTGGGAACAAGGGGGAAAATCTCTATTTAAATACGTTTATTTTTTTTATTATTTAGAAATAGTTTTTTTATTATACTGTTGTGAGTGTATTAGAGAGCCTTTATTTTTGTGAATTTTATATGCTCTATGCGCGGGATGTTCTGGATGGGGTTTCCCCTCCTGAGGGGTCTCGGATTTGCCCAGACGCTTATGGTTAATCAGTTGGTTAAGTGGTGCACCTGGAATGTCAAGGGGAATAATTCGCCATCAAAAGGAAGAAAATATTATCAAATCTTAAGAAGGAAAGAGTTGATATAGCTCTCCTACAGGAGACACACCTGTTGGATAAAGAACACTTGAAATTACGACAGGGTGGATTTGATCAGGCCTTTTTTTTCTTCTTTTAGCTCAAAAAGTAGGGGAGTTGTTATTCTTGTTCGGAAGAATTTCCCTTTCAAAACCCTAAATCAGATAAAAAACGAATCTGGATGATATATTTTGATTAAAGCCCTTATAAATGGAGAAGAATATGGGATTTTAAATTTGTACTGCCCCCCGGCACACCCCTTTAAATTTATAACGGAAGCCTTTTCAAAATTGATGGCTTTTGGTGCCCGTCATACAATTATAGGGGGAGACTTTAATTGTATTATGGATCCGGAAATAGATAGGATTCCCAAGAGTACTGCGGGAGTATCTCCCAGATCTAGACAATTGGTGGATCTGAATAAAGAATTAGGATTAGTAGATGTATGGAGATGTCTTCATCCACAGGGTAGAGATTTTTCTTTTTACTCCAATTCACATAAATGTCATATCAGAATTGATATGTTTTTTGCCCCCTCGATTTTTTAAAATTCCACATCATCCTGTAAAATAGGTAGTATAGCAATTTCCGACCAAGTTGCTGTATATATGGAAACCAAGGCGAGGAACAACGGGACATCCCCTCGGCATTGGCATATGGACCCCTTCCTATTGAAAGATAGTAAATTTGTAAAGTACTTCTCTCAAGAATTTAAAACTTTTTTAGAAATTAATTTAGGTAGGGCTAGCAACCCATCAATGATGTGGGAGACCATCAAAGCTTACGCGTGAGGTTTGATCATCTCCTACTCAGCGACCCAGTAAAATTTAAAGGGAGAACAACAGCGTCTCCTTGAAGCTCGCTTAAAAGCAGCTGAAAGAGCATACGCTGATAGACCTTCTATTATTAAATTGCAAAGGATTACATCCCTTAGGACAGATCTAAACATTACATTTACCCAAACTGCTAAGAAGGAAATATTATTTGCAAAACAAAGGTTATATGAATTTGGTGACAAACCGGTAGATACTTAGCATTTCTTGCAAAGAAAAAAAAGGCTCCTCAAACTATTAAGTCTATCAAGGAATGTAGGGTATTCTGACTCATGATCATAAAAAGATTAATGCAATCTTTAGAAAATTTTATTCTGATTTATATAAATCGCAGGATTGTGGAGACAGGACGAGGAGGATGCAATCATTTTTAAAAAATTTGACCTTTCCGGGTCCAACTCCGGAACAGGTATCGGTCTTAAATGCTCCCCTAACAATCCAAGAAATACTTGACGCAACCAGGCAACTTCAGAGCGGTAAGACACCTGGCCCAGAT
>NW_025165234.1:0-1640 GCF_004010195.1 Chiloscyllium plagiosum
CTCGCTGTTTTTTGTTGTTGTTGTTGTGGCGAAATGGTGGGCAATCGCGATGTGAAAAGTTGTTATACTTTTCTCATTTCCTTCCTTACTCTCCTGGTGAGAGTGGCTGGTGATTGGCTCTCTCCATCAGATGGAGGCACCAGCGCAATTCTGACCCAATTTAATTGAGAATGTAATTGGTAATCTTCACATTTCATGGTTCATTGTTGTTCTGTTTTGTTTTCTGTTGTTTGAGCACTTTCTGGGACTTGGTAATGCGGTAAATCTCCAGAATGTCTGGAAGCACCGTTTGGAATTGCTTCGTTTCCATGTGTGTAAGCAGTTCTTGACATACACGACTCGCACTGCCTCACAGACAGAATTCATGATTAGGTAATCAGTAATGCTTCTGTTCCACGTGAAGAGCTGTCAGTTTTTAGATTCGCTGGAGGGTAATACGACATGTGAGGTATTTTTCTTCAGCCAAAACCTTTCTTGGATAACTTGGAAATGTGTCAAGGAGAATGGTCATTGGCAGTAAAAGTCTGGAAAACCTTCATCTCTGGGTCATTTCGAAGCATCCAGCCTCCAGAAAAAAAAAGCAAAAGACACCGACTCAGTAAAGAAAACGCATGCGCTTTTGTAAATGGACTATTCAAACTGGTGTCAGCTACTGGACCGTCACAGAATTGCTGAGCACCGAAGCAGACCCTCCTATCCAACTTGGCCCTACTGAATATATAACTGAAATTAATCTAAACATATTTGCCAATGTTTGTCCCTTGTCTCTCTGAACCCTTCCTGTCTATGTACCCATCTGGATGCTTTTGAAACGTGAGCGCACCAAACACTGCCACTAAATGTGGCAATTCATTCCACACGCATAAAAATGTCTGTGTGTAAAACAAATGTCCCTCTCATCACTTTCATTTTTTATCTTTATCCCATTAAACATGCTATCTAGCTTTGAACTCGCGTGCCTTGTGAAAATACTACTGCAGCCTCGTGTAGTTATCCTTGGGCTTGTGGTAGAGTGAGATACTGAAATGTTATTCCTTAATTTTGGTTTGTGGTGGGTTTGCTTGTGTTATCCTGATAGATGGTATTGATATTCAGTTAAAACAACGAACAAAAATAGCAGGAGAACCTCAGCAGATCTTACAGCGTCTATTCAGAGAGAATCAGAGGCAAATATTTCAAAACTTCATCAGAACTCGGTAATCTCCCACAGGCACTGCCAAACCGGTTAGTTTCGACAGCAGTTTCTGTTTTTGATTCAGATTCCCAGAATCCACAATTTTTTTTTTACATTAACCATTAAAGCAATGCAGAAAATTTTATGTAGTTCGTCATACCGAAGGTTTCTGTTTGGAAAACATTCTCCTGCCCCCATTAGAAAAGCGAAATTGTGCAGCACAGAAAACAGTTGCAGTCAGAACATCAATCGCTGTCGCCCTGGGGCTATTGAACCAGTAACATTTCCGTTAACAGTCAAATGAGCTGAAACTTTCAACCTAATACCTTGGACGATCCTCGAAAGCAGTCTGTGACTGACGTCCAACTTCATTCTTCCCTTCCCAGAACGACAACTGTCTTCGATCAGTTTTACTTTTACAAAATAAAGACTAGGACTTTCATTATGGAGACATGGAAACAGTCGG
>NW_025165235.1:0-1640 GCF_004010195.1 Chiloscyllium plagiosum
TCATGAGAACACAGGAGGTTGAGGGGTGCGCTCAGAGATTTATAAAATCATGGAGTGGAGGTAAGGTGAATAGAAAGGGTCTTCTTAGTGTAGGAGAGCTCAAAGGTAGGAGGAATTTTTTTAGGGTGAAAAGAGAGGTGCAAAAGGAACTGGAGAGCAACGTTTTGACAGGGTGGTTTACATGAGGAATGAACTTGCTGAGGAAGTGGGAGATGCAGGGACAGTTACAGCGTTTAAATTACATTTCGATGGGTACATGAAAAGAAAGGTTTAGAGGGATATGGGCCAAATACAGGCAAGTGGGACGAGTTCAGTTTGAGAATCCATGGATGATTTGGACCAAAGGGTCTGTTTCTGTGCTGTATATCTCTCTGAATCAGAAGTGATCTTATTGAAACCAGTTGAATTCTGAAAGGGGTTTGAAAGGATAGATGCAGATAAAATGTGCCTTTGTTGGGAAGGGTCACAGAATCCTGACAATGTGAAAGCAGGCCATTCGGCCCATCTATTCCACATTGGCCCTCCCATATTGCTACCCATCCATACACACCCCCTTACTCCATATTTTCCATGGCTAATCCACCCGAACGTGCACATCTCTGGGCACTGTGGGTAATTTAGCACTGCCAATCCACCATGATCTATAATTTACCTTCTCAAGAATGTAATTTAAGTACAGAGCTTTTCTAAGAAAAAAGTCAGTCTGACTGGACATTGGGACACAAACAGAATTCACACCTCTCTTCGAAATGCTCTGCATTTCAATGGCATTCTTGAGAAGGTAATTAAAACCAAACTCTGGGATTAACATACCAAAGAGCAGAAACCCATTCTAAAATATGAAAGATTTAATCTAAAATTGTTTCATCTATCACATTTCCATAATACTTGACTCCTTTGACTATACATTCCGTGACCATGATTCTATTCTCCACAACCACCTGATGAAGGAGCAGTGCTCCAAAAGATAGCGCTTCCAAATAAATCTGTTGGATTATAACCTGGTGTTGTGTGATTTTTAACTTTGTCCATGGAAACTCATGAGTTGTGGGACTGGTAACAGTTGTCATTTTGTGATCTGTTCCAAGTGAAATTTATCCTCTGCGCAGGCACAGGTGAACAGTCTGTTCTTTGACTTTGGGGATGACCAGGCTGGCAGTTATTAAATGCTTATGTTAACCAGCAGAAGCAAACTGTAGATCAGAAATCGTTACTCTTTAGCCCTGGTCATCCTGTTGGGTCAACAGAGAGAGAGAGGAAGAGGATGTCACATCTAAAGTGCATATAGAAAAATTGTTTTGCTTGTTCAGTCAGTTGAGTTGGTTCTGCACTCAGATGAGAGTAGATACTGCTTTTAATGGATCATAATTAAACACTATGATGGAACACCTTAATTTCAAGGAACGCTGAAAGGGCAAATTGAACTGTAACCTTGAAGAGAGATGTTTTTCCATTTCTAACCTTGGATACCCCAACTGAGACATTTTTACTGATAGCTCCATAATCATTTTACTGCTGGATTTTTTTCAGGGCAAATAATTTCTGGGAGAAAATTTCTATCCTGGGAAGGCAGGGAAATTTAAAGAAAAGGCTGTTAAAAGCATTTGAACTGTGGCCCCACGAGCTCTCGTGGGACAGTG
>NW_025165236.1:0-1640 GCF_004010195.1 Chiloscyllium plagiosum
GTAGTCTGTTTCATCACCATCTGATATTCGACCAACTATGGTGGAGTCATCAGCGAACTTGTAAATGGCATTAGTCTAGCATTTAGCGACACAGTCCTGGGTATACAGTGAGTACAGTAGGGGGCTGAGTATGCACCTCTGAGGGGCTCCAGTGTTGAGTGTTAGTGAGGATGAAATATTGTCCCCAATCTTCACTGATTGTGGCCTGTGGGTCAGGATCCAGTTGCAGAGAGTGGGGCTTAGTCCGAGATCACTAAGTTTAGTAATCAGTCTCGAGGGGATAATAGTGTTGAAGGCTGGACTGTAGTCAATGAGTAGGATTCTTACTTGGCTGTTCTTGGTGTCAAGATGTTCTGGGGAGGAGTGAAGGGCAAGTGATTATGGCATCTGACATGGATCTGTTGGTCTGACAGGCAAATTGGAGTGGGTCAAGAGTAGTGGGGAGGCTGGAGTTGACTAATGCCATGACCAGCCTTTCAAAGCACTTCATGATCACCGAAGTTAGGGTCACTGGGCGGTTGTCATTGAGACAGGCTGCAAGATCCTTCTTAGGCACAGGGATGATGTTGTCCCTCTTGGAACAGGCAGGGAGAGTGGCCTGCTGCAGGTAGAGGTTGGAGATGTCTGAGAAGACCTCTGCTAGTTGATCTGCACATGCTCTGAGAGCACGGCCTGGTATTCCATCTCGTCCCATCACTTTCCTTGGATTCACACAAAGGAAAACCGATCTGACCTCTGACCCAGTGACTGTTGGGATAGGTTTGTCAGTAAGCTTTATCCAGTAAGCTGGCTTTGAGGATCAGAGGAGCTTCAAACCTGTGAGTTCAATAAAACATAGTTATTGGTAATTCTTTAAAAGGATACCATTATGTTTAAAGAGTGTAGAACGATTGTCGAAAACAGGAAATTTAGATCTGCGCGCCGGAGTTTGCAAGGAGTATCCGGCTAAGTATTCTTTAATCCACTCAGCACAGTCACTGTTCCCCGAACCACAGCTGCAGTGTTTTTGGGGCAATATTTGCTTTTCAGCTTCTGGCAACTAATGGCCATAAACCGATCAAAGGTGAAAGTGACGGTGAACCAGACGGAACAGTCAATGGCTGCATAAAGCAGGATGGCGTGGATATTACACACTGGGATGGACTCCAGGAAGACAAACTGCTCCTGATAAACAATTGGAATGTGCCTCAATATCAGATCAAGGATGATAACCAGGAGGTCAGCTGCTGCCAAGGCCACCAGGTTGTATGGAACACATTGAGAGACCGCACTTACCCTGAGACAGTATCACAATCGTCACTATGTTAACTGTAACAAAAGGAATTAAACAAGGGTTATTCATCAGTTTGGATCAAAGATATTGATTTGGCTCATGATTTACTGTCTTTTTTTATCTCTGTTACTCTGCCTAGTGATGTATTGAAATGATTGTACCTGCCACAGAATTATCTGCTTGAGACAGATTAACATTCAAAGAAAGCGAGTATAAAATGCAAATTATAATTAGGGATGGAATGGAACATGAGGATGTTGGAATAAAACCAAGACCAGCCACCAGAGTGAGAGTAAGCCTAACAGGGCAATTGACGAGCACAGACAGAACAGGCTAGAGACCAGCAAATATGTCAATTCATCTAAAA
>NW_025165237.1:0-1640 GCF_004010195.1 Chiloscyllium plagiosum
AGCAGGCTGAGACAATGGGTCGGTTGGGGCAGTTGGGTTTGTGGATTTTGGGCAGGAGGTAGAAACGGGCGGTGCGAGGTTGTGGGACTATGAGGTTGGAGGCAGTGGATGGGAGATCTCCTGAGGTGATGAGGTTATGGATAATCTGGGAGATGATGGTTTGGTGGTGGGAGGTGGGGTCATGGTCAAGGGGGCAGTAGGAGGAGGTGTCCGCGAGTTGGCGTCTAGCTTCAGCGGTGTAAAGATCAGTGCACCAAACTACCACTGCCAGTTTGATGGTGAGGTTGGGGTTGGAGCGGAGAGAGTGGAGGGCTGCGTGTTGTGAGGGTGAGAGGTTGGAGTGGGTGAGAGGGGTGGACAGGTTGAGGCGGTCAATGTGGCGGCGACCGTTGGAAATGAAGAGATCGAGGGTGGGTAAGAGGCCAGCATGGGGTGTCCAGGTGGATGGGGTGTGTTGGAGGCGGGAGAAGGGGTCGTCAGAGGGTGGGCGAGAGTCCTGGTTGAAGAAGTAGGCGCGAAGGCAGCGGAAGAAATGCTCGATGTCTAGCCACATGTCAAACTCATTTATCCGGGAACGTAGGGGGATGAAGGTGAGGCCTCTGCTGAGGACTGATTGTTGATCCTCAGAGAAGGGGAGGTCTGGAGGGATGGTGAAAATACGGCAGGGCTGGGAGCTAGGACCTGGGACCTGGTGTGGGGCTGGAGCTGGGTGTGGGGGCGGAGTTGGTCATGGGGGCGGAGTTGGTCTGGGGGCAGAGATCGACGTGGGGATGGAGATTAACGTGGGGGCGGAGATTGACGTGGGAGTGGCTTGGCGTGCCGTGTAGTCCTTGAGCACGTGAGAGACGTTATTGGGGGCGGAAGTGGCTGCGGCGATGGCAGCTCCGGGGGCGGAAGTGGCTGCAGTGACAGCAGCTCCGGGGGCGGAAGTGAGATGCCGGGCAGAAATGGCGCTGGTCCTGGTGGCCGTGGATCCCCCGGCGGCCGCGTATCTGTCGGTGATGGTCTTCCTGGCGATCGTGGAGGCGGTTGTCTGGGTGGCAATCGCGGGGGCTGCATGGTCGGTGGTGGCTGTTGTCCGTGCGGCGGTGGGGGCGGAAGTGACGTTTACTGTTCACCGCGGCATGGTGGCTGCAGCAGCCGCGTGGGCAATGGCACCCGAGCGGTTCCGGAGGTTGTGAGAAGGTTCAGGAACAGTTGAGGAATCTGGAGCGTGGGGGTAAGTACATGAAAGTTTTTTGTACTTACTTTCTTTGATGTTCGATATGGCTAGGAAAAAACGTTTGTTCAGTGTATGAATTCTTCTGAGGATGAAGAACAGAAAGGTCCTTTGCAGGTCTGGGAGAGTGTTGTCCTGAGCTGGGGCAGGGCTGACTGTAGGGAGTGTAGGTAGCGGCGCATGGCTGCTAGTGTGGAGCGGAGGATCCGGAGGGAGGTCTGTTGCTGGAGGCTTCGGATTTGTTGCAGGTACCGGTTGTCCTGGTTGGGTCCAAATTTTGTTGGTCTGAATGTAGCCCAGAGTCCATGTGGGGTCAGTCGGTTCCGTAGGCAGGTGCTGAGGAAGGAGATGTGGCTGTGGTAGCGAGTCTGTTTCAGGACGTGGCTGAAGAGCTTCAGGGCAGAGGAGAGAACTTGGGGGG
>NW_025165238.1:0-1640 GCF_004010195.1 Chiloscyllium plagiosum
ATAAAACACATTGATGTGTGTTTGCAATCTCATCGAGGCCTAACCAGCAAAGGGTGACATATTCCCTTCTCTAAACGACTCGAGGCAAGCACACAGTTTCTTTTTGCAACAAATGCTGATGTTATAATTTAAATTCCACCAATTTCATGAGACATGAACAGATTTTTAAAAATTATATCCTCAATGACTTGAGCACCATGCACTTTCTGGCCATCTATCAGATTCATTGCAGAAAACAAGCTAAACATCTGAAGTGCAATTCCTTTTGAATAATTGAATAGTTACTAAGGAGGGGAAACTGTTATATTTGCATTTATGAAAGACACAGATGATGGTTTCTTCAGAAGTTGCACTGAAGCTGAGGAGGAGACTGGGATATCGGGTTCGTGGTACTTGACAGGACTGGTGCAGGGACAGTACATGAAAAAGTAAATCTGAGCAGGACAAAAAAGATCATGGAGTTTGAGAACAGTCTGGTTCCTCTTTGCACTATCGTGAGTAATTGTGAATATTAATTTGCTAGTTATAATTTGTACTGAATGAAATGTGTTACTGGAATTTCGAACTTTCCAAAATTAGCATATCATGTGTAGCAATTCCTTTCAATCTGTTTTAATAGATAGATGGACGACTTACCAGGAACACCAACTATAGCGCGGATAGGATAGTAAACACCTTGAAAAATCCAAAGGACATCTTCGATACGCGATGCTAATGATATCCAAGGCTGTGAAATCCAGTAAAGACCCGCGGAAAAACTGCTATCCATTACTGCAACATTCCAATTTAATGTTCTCAGATTCTGATCCATTGTTGAAAAATTCCAGACTAATGTTCTCAGTTTGTGATCTCTCCTCTCCCTCCTTGTGGAGCTGCTGATCCCTGTCCGTGCCGTTGATGATGCTCCCGCTCGTACAGAAGGTTAACACATTGGAAGGATTCTTGTATTCATATAAGGGGCAATACCCATCAATGATACATTTAGGATCCATGGAGATTGACATTAATCACAGTTACTGCACAAGTAGCTCGAGTTAACCCTTTCAATTCAATACTCTAATTAAAATTCAAAACAAATGTTAAAAGTTACATATTCTGAATTGGATATATTAGGGTGACTGAAGGAATAAATACTGGAGATGGCAAATCGATTGTTCAATTAGTCAATCTGCCTTGGATATGGGAGCAATGCAAAATGAATGACCAAACATAAAAATGCTTGGCTGTTCGGTAATGTAAACATACATCGCATAACTCTGGTCATTGAGAGAAAACTTATCGTCCATAATTTGAGTGGCAAATTTTCTGAAGACAAAGTGATTTATAACAGAAAAAACTGCATCAGTATGTTAACAGAGAATTGTGCCTGCCCAGTGCAATTCAGGATTATGTTCCAATATCAGGGAGGGAAGGTGAGGGTCATGTTGTTGATATAATTTTAATTTGAATCCCTAAAATATCTAGACAGGCCAACTGGCCAAAAAAAGTGCACACCGACCCTCTGAAAAGTAACCCACACCGAATCATTCCCCCATCATGCTTTTCTACATTTCCCCTGACCAATGCACCTAACCTACACATTCCAGAACAGTATGGATAGTTTACCTAACCTGCACATCTTTGGACTGTTGGAAGAAACC
>NW_025165239.1:0-1640 GCF_004010195.1 Chiloscyllium plagiosum
TTTCTTTAGAACAAGTCTTTAGTTTTGGGAATTTTCAATTCTCCTATCGTTCCCAGATAGAACATAGAACATAGACATAGAAGAATGCAGCGCAGTACAGGCCCTTTGGCCCTCGATGTTGCGCCGATCTAAGCCCACCTAACCTATACTAACCCACTATCCTCCATATACCTATCCAATGCCCGCTTAAATGCCCATAAAGAGGGAGAGTCCACCACTGAAATTGTGCACTTTCATAACTGAGATGTCCTATATCTACCCCCCCTTAATTTAAAGCTATGCCCCCTTGTAATACCCGACTCCATATGCGGGAAAAGGTTCACACTGTCAACCCTATCTAACGCACTAATCATCTTGTACACCTCAATCAAGTCAACCCTGAACCTTCTTTTCTCTAATGAAAACAGCCCCAAATGTCTGAGATTTTCCTCATACGATCTTCCTTCCATACCAGGCAACATCCTGGTAAACCTCCTCTGCACCCGTTCCAGTGCCTCCACATCCTTCCTATAGTTTGGCGACCAAAACTGCACACAATATTCCAGATGCGGCCGCACCAGAGTCTTATACAACTGCATCATGACCTCAAGATTCCGGAACTCAATTCCTCTACCAATAAAAGCCAGTACGCCATATGCCTTCCTCACCACACTATTGAGATCTGTGTACATGGACACCAAGATCACTCTGCTCATCCACACTACCAAGTATCCGACCATTATCCCAGTATCCCATTTTTTTGTTATTCTTCCCAAAGTGAATTACCTCACACTTAGCGACATTGAATTCCATTTGCAACCTTTCTGCCCAGCTCTGCAGCTTCTCTATATCCTGCTGTAACCTGCCACATCCTTCCTCACTGTCAACAACTCCTCCGACTTTCGTATCATCCGCAAACTTGCTCACCCAACCTTCTAACCCCTCTTCCAGTTCATTTATAAAAAGGACAAACAGCAATGGTCCCAAAACAGATCCTTGCGGAACACCGCCAATGACGGCACTCCATGAAGAAACTTTGCCATCAACTACTCCCCTCTGTCTTCTTCCATCCAGCCAATTCCTAATCCAAACCTCCAACTCACCCTCAATGCCATATCTCCGTATTTGCTGCAGTCGCCTACCATGGGGAACCTTATCAAACGCCTTACTAAAATCCATATATACCACATCTACCGCTTTCCCCTCATCAACCTCCTTCGTCACCTTTTCAAAGATAAGGTAATCCAAATATGATTTCATAGGAGGATAGTCCCAAATCTTTCCTTGGGGCTGTTCGTACTCGCAAGAGAGCTATAGGTAAACATTTGGCCCAAGGGAGTCTGGTTTCTATTATCAATTTAGAGAGCTATCGTTTGAGTGTTTGGTTCATTCTCTCAAACATTCCTGATGATGGTGGGTGCCATGGAGCATGGAACTCCCAGGAAATTCCCAACCCTTTCATTACCCCCTGTAACACTTTAGAGTAAAAAGAGTTCCTTGGTAGGAATCTATACGGTTCACTAGCCCATATCGGAGAATTATGTGCTCTAATATTGTTTTAGACACCACACTCGCAGTGGCAGTTGCTAGGGGGTATGCCTCAACCCAACCAAATAGATGATCTACTGTGACCAGCATATATTTTAGTCTTCCTACTCTGG
>NW_025165240.1:0-1640 GCF_004010195.1 Chiloscyllium plagiosum
CCGACAGTGCCCACTCCCTCAGCGCTGACCCTCTCTTTGAGTTCTTTCTGTTTCCCACTGGTCTCTCCGAATGTCAGTGATGTTGAAGGTCCTGAGCCCTGAGGGGCTATGCTGCAGGAAGGAGATATTTCGGCCCGCTTGGGCCATGCTGGCTGTTTGAGAGATGTCTCTCCCCCCGAGCCTGCAAATCTCTCCTTCGCAGTTCCTAATCTAGCTCCCCTTGACCGTGTGTGTTCATGGAAATGTTCTGTGCCCTCCCTTACACCCTTTCTCTCCGTTTCTGTCCAGACACATTTGCCAGTCGAGTGGCTGCTATCCAAGACCAGTATGCCGACGCTTCCATTGGTAATGTCACCGGGAGCAATGCCGTCAACGTCTTTCTGGGAATCGGGGTGGCCTGGTCCATCGCCGCTATCTACTGGGCCACCAAGGGACAGAAGTTCCAAGTGGAGCCTGGAAATCTGGCTTTCTCAGTCACCATCTTCACCATCTTCGCCTTCATCGCCATCGCCATCCTCATGTACCGGCGGCGACCGCAAATCGGAGGTGAACTCGGAGGCACGAGGGTCAGCAAGACCATCACCTCTGGCTTCTTTGTGACTCTCTGGCTGGCCTACGTCATCCTGTCCTCCCTGGAGGCATACTGTCACATCAACGGCTTCTGAGGCCCGGGTCCTGAGGCCTCGTCACCGAACAGTCCTGAGGCCTGGTCGCCTAGGAGTTCTGAGGCCTAGTCATCTGGGAGTTCTAAGTCCTGGTCGCTTAGGAGTTCTGAGGCCTAGTCTCTGGGGAGTTCTGTGGCCTAGACTTTTGGGAGTTCTGACATCTCGTCTTTGGAGGTTCTGAGGCCTAGTCCATGGGAGTTCTGAGGCCGAGACTTTTGGGAGTTCTGAGGCCTGGTCCCCGGGAGTTCTAATGCCTCGTCCTTTGACAGTTCTGAGGCCTAGTCCTTTGAGAGTTCCGAGGCCTAGCGGTTTGGGAGCTCTGTGGCTTGGTCCCTGGGGAGTTCTGAGGCCTGGTCACGGGGTGATTATGGTTTACATATACTTGGAAAGGTGCAGACTCCCAAAGAGCTGGGTTTATCTGATGAGACATTAAGATCATGCAATGTGAAAGCAAATTCTTCTCACACCCAGGAGCAGGACTCCTCCCACCTCCCCTCCCTTACTGTTTGACCTTAGAGATGGGGGCAGGTTAGTAGTACAGCCGTTGGATGACATAGGCCACGCAGTCAAATCCCTACCCAGCTCCTGGTCGGACTTTAATCCAACGAATAGAATTAACATCTTGTCTCAGGGACGGAGACCATCCATTGTTCAGTCACTAAAGCTGTTGAGGAAGTGAGGAAATCTGCCGACCTTACCTAGCCGGGCCTACATGTGGCTCCAGTCTGATAGAGGCAATTACAGATGGCTAATGGATGGTGGGCCTAGTCAGGAAAGGCCCAATCACATGATGCAATACTGTAGACACCTGGCCCCTCTGGGACAGGAGCCTCCTGAGGGAACTGGGGATGCAGGGGGATTTGGACTGGGTACCAGTGTTCCCCCACCCCCACAGGAACCTGCCCCATATTCAGCCGTGACTGGCTCTGACCCCACAAATTGACACTGCCCTCCCTTCAATATCCCACACTCACA
>NW_025165241.1:0-1640 GCF_004010195.1 Chiloscyllium plagiosum
AGTTATGTACATTAACCCAGTGACAGTCACAGTCATATATATTAACCCAGTGACAGACACAGTTATATATTAACACAGTGACAGTCACAGTCATATATATTAACCCAGTGGCACTCACAGTTATATATATTAACCCAGTGACAGTCACAGTTATATATTAGCCCAGTGACAGACACAGTTATATATTAACCCAGTGACACTCACAGTTATATATATTAGCCCAGTGACAGCCACAGTTATATATAAGCCCAGTGACACTCACAGTTATATATTAACCCAGTGACAGTCGCTGTTATATATATTAGCCTAGGGACAGTCACAGTTATATGTATGAACCCAGTGACAGTCACAGTTATATATTAACCCAGTGAAAGTCGCTGATATATATATATTAGTCCAGTGACAGCCACAGTTATATATTAACCCAGTGACAGTCACAGTTATATACATTAACCCAGTGACAGTCGATGTTATATATTAACCTAGTGACAGTCACAGTTATATAGATTAACCCAGTGACAGTCACAGTTATATATTAACCCAGTGACACTCACAGTTATATATATTAACCCAGTGACAGTCACAATTTTATATATATTAACCCAGTGACAGTCACAGCTATATATATTAACCCATTGTCATCCGCAGGTATATATTAGCCCAGTGACAGTCACAGCTATAAATATTAACCCAGTTACAGTCGCAGGTATATATTAGCCCAGTGACACTCACAGTTATATATATTAACCCAGTGACAGTGACAGTTATATATTAGCCCAGTGACAGTCACAGTTATATATATTAACCCAGTGACAATCACAGTTATATATTTGCCAGTGACAGTCACAGTTATATATATTAACCCAGTGATACTCACAGTTATATATATTAACCCAGTGACAGTCACAGTTATATATATTAACCCAGTGACAGTCGCTGTTTTATATATATATATTAGCACAGTGACACTCGCAGTTATATATATAAACCCAGTGACACTCACAGTTATATATTAACCCAGTGACACTCACAGTTATATATATTAGCCCAGTGACAGTCACAGTTATATATTAACCCAGTGACAGTCATAGTAATATATATTAACCCAGTGACAGTCGATGTTATACATTAACCTAGTGACAGTCTCAGTTATATATATTAACCCAGTGACACTCACAGTTATATAGATTAACCCAGTGACAGTCACAGTTATATACATTAATCCAGTGACAGTCACAGTTATATATATTAACCCAGTGACAGTCACAGTTATATATATTAACCCAGTGACAGCCACAGTTATATATATTATCCCAGTGAGTCACAGTTATATACATCAACCCAGAGACAGTCGCTGTTATATATTAACCCAGTGACAGCCACAGTTATATATATTATACCAGTGACACTCACAGTTATGTACATGACCCCAGTGACAGTCACAGTTATATATATGAGCCCAGTGACAGTCACAGTTATATACATCAACCCAGAGACAGTCGCTGTTATATATTAACCCAGTGACAGCCACAGTTATATATATTATACCAGTGACACTCACAGTTATGTACATGAACCCAGTGACAGTCACAGTTACATATATGAGTCCAGTGACAGTCACAGTTATATATGAACTGAAT
>NW_025165242.1:0-1640 GCF_004010195.1 Chiloscyllium plagiosum
ACGTCTCAGGCAGGAATCTGGTTTTACGTCCTATCTGCTCTGGGCGTGTGTGATAGCATCAGTGGACAGAAT
The DNA here is from genome assembly GCF_004010195.1 of Chiloscyllium plagiosum. NCBI lineage: Eukaryota > Metazoa > Chordata > Chondrichthyes > Orectolobiformes > Hemiscylliidae > Chiloscyllium > Chiloscyllium plagiosum. The sequence goes on from NW_025165242.1 coordinate 73, forward strand.
GATTTGAAAATGTCTGCATTGTTAATCTACTGCAGTGATCTCATGGAATTGGGCATGATAGAATGTGAACATCCACAACCAACATTGAGGCTTCACTATGGTTTACGTTGACCCCATTTTGAGTAGGGATCCTCGGAGCTACATTCAATTAAATTCTACCTTGAAGTCGACGTCATTCACTCTCTTCTGAAAAGCTGGAATGTAACACGTTTGTCCATTTTGAACAAAATTGTAATTCTGTTCAAATCTGAGTGAGCTCAGCGCAAACAAACACAAGTGTGCAGCTGGTTAGTAAGCAGGTTGTGTTTGTTTTCTCGATTGATGACACTTTCTATCACTTTGATGATGACTAAAATAATATTCATGGTGCATCAGTTTGCCACATTAATTATGTCCTGTGTTTGTGCACAAAGCATATGCCATCAGCTAAATTCCAATGTTGCAACTGTTCAAGAACACACAGCAAGTTTTGCAGAAATACAAGTGTTCTTTACAATTACAGAAATGTCGTAAAAGCACATAGCCTTTCCAGTTAACAGTGCCTTCGGACGTTTCTTGATATCATGTGTTTCAGTAAATTAGAGGAAAGTTGTCATCAATGATTTTGGCATACTCCAGTGGACATTCTAATAAAGATTTTTGCAACTGGCTAAGATTTATCGCTTGTCTTGAGTTACTGATATCCTGACTCATTGGGATTTCTGTGCAGTATCTTCATGCATTGTGATGTTTAGTGACATACAATTATTCATGAGATGTGACGGGGACTGTAAATATTAGAACCATTATTTACAGAGTTGCTTATGGGCAATTTAGGATTGCCCGTCCTCCGGACCTGTGCATCCTTAGAGTGTGACCAGAAACCAGAGCACTAGCAAGAAATCCACACAGTCAAGAATGGAATCAAACCAATTCCCTTTCCGCTGTGAGGCAGCAGTGCTAACCACTGAGCCACCATTCTGACCAAATATTAATTGTGGTTACATTAATCTCTCGAATTTCAAGGTCAGCGACAAAGTGGTAATAACATTGGGCTAGCAATCTCGTAATTCTTGACCAAAAGTCTTGGTTACAAGTTAATGAAATTTATATTCTCCAAAGTACTGGAATCGTGAAAATGCCGCATGATGACTGCATAATATTTTTTGTAAAATATTCATCTACTTTATAATGTCGGTCAGGAATACTTCTGATGTTCTGACATTCGGTTTACCTGATCTCGCCTTTATAAACTAGACGATAGCAACATGGTTGACTCTAAATTGTCCTAAGAGAAGGTGATCCAAAGACACTTGGACAGTATTAACGTGAAAAAATAATAGTTGTTCTGCCATTTACACTTCAAGTTCATTTCGAAAAATGGCATATGTCTCAGAAAACTTCATCAATGATCACGTGAGTCATTGTAAATATATTTCATCGAATCCAAGCAGTTTCTTCGCTTTTTCGTATCTAACCTATCTCCAACATTTTAATGAAATGATGTGTGTTAGAAAATGGGCAAATGTACTTAAATCCGCGTAGCTGCCTGTTTCGGATTGTGTTTCGGCTGCAGGAATGGATCATGT
>NW_025165243.1:0-1640 GCF_004010195.1 Chiloscyllium plagiosum
GAGAGAGAGAGAGGTTCAGGTTTTTGAAAAAAAAAATTCTCCCAATCCAGTTCAATTGGTGCGTGATCCTGCAATGAACGTCATGCTATCCATAATCCCGACAGCAGCAACAGTACCTTCATTATAAAAGAGTTAACTCTTCCCAGCAGCTTCTGACCTACATAGAGCACATGGGAGTGTCTTCTCGGAGATGGAAGATGCCTCCTTGACTTTACACAAAATATTTTGTTTCCCTTATCACTGCCAGCAAACCATGTTAAGGTAGCACATGTTCTACAAACAATGGAACCGTGATTAACACCATGGAGCCCCCTAGCAATGCAGTCTTGGTTTCATTGGTTTGTCATGTTGGAGTATCAATGACGCCCTCCTGTTTCTGTATAACTATCTCGTGGGGCTGAATAGCCTCCTCCTGGTCTCATGGAACAGGTTTAAGGGTCTGATTGGGCCCTGCCTGTTCCTGTTTAACAGCTCGATGTACTGACCAGACCCCTTCTCTTCCTGTGGAATAGGTAGGTGGATTGAATGTCCCTCTTCTTGTTCAGTAGTTTCCACGGGCTCAATGGCTTCCACATATCAGTGTGCAACCAGCCCGGGATGCTGATTGAGCTCCTTTAATAACTGTGGAAATGTGCAGTGTCTGGCAGCGCTGTTACATGAATGTTACCGACACATTAACAGCACAAACTGAATGCTGCCCAGGTCTTGCTGCACATGGACACAAGATGGTTCAGGAGCTGAGGAGGCACAAAATCTCTGAATATTATGTGATCTTCAGTCATCATCCCTACTTCAGACCTTATGATGGGGAAAGGCATTGATATAGCAGTTGAAGATGTTTGTGCTGAGGAGGCTAACCTGAGGATCTCCTGCAGAGTTATCCCGGAACTGTTAGGGCTGTTGGCCACCGACCACAAACATCTTTCTTTGTGCTCGGAAAGACCCAGACAAGTGGGAGGTTACACTTGATTTCCATTCAGCTCAAATAAGTGGGTGGTCCTGATGCCATCCTCAGTCAAATACTCACTTGATATCAAAGCAATTCGCTGTTTGCTGAGCCCCTGTGTTCACCTCTCGTTCATATCAATTAGTTGACGATGTATGTGTAGGGAATGTTTTCCTCTCACAGCGGGTAATCAATGTCAGGAATAATCTGGGCTAGCGAGTTATGGGAGCTACATCACTGAAAGTATTTAAGGAGTAGGGAGATGGATTTTTGACCTGTCAGACAGCTATGGGATGTGAAAAATTGGGCATTAAAAAGGAGTTAATGCCAATAATAGATCAGCCATGATGGTAGGCAATAGCTTGATCGTCCGACTTAGCTGATCCTGTTCCTTACGTCCTCATATTCTGTAATTACAAAGTTAATGGTTGTAATTTTCCTGAACGTTCTGTTATTGGATGTTGCAATCAGACACAGCAAAATATTTTGTGAGTCATCTCTTGGTGAGATATGAGGGTTGTACTCACAGTGAATCTGGGCCTGTATTATGACCAACAAATAAAGCACAAGTTGCAGAGAGGAGACACTCTGCAAAGAGACCAGAGGCGTCTTTTGAACCCAGCCTGGATTTCCAAATAGCATTTTACAACCCACAACCGCTTGTGTGTGACAGTCTTGAGGGACTGAATGAGAT
>NW_025165244.1:0-1640 GCF_004010195.1 Chiloscyllium plagiosum
AAGTCATAAATCGCTTCCCCAATTATTTTCCAGGCGTATTCCTCCGAGAGTTATTTTAAAGGTGATGCTGGTTTCCCCTTGGCTGACACTTTTCCCAAGACGAACAGTCAGGGAGGCCCATTAAAATGGATACAATCATTTTAAACTTCACCTGTTGGCCCCTATATGTCTAACGTTGCTTTCTTTTTGGAGAATGCTTTGATTACAGTTAATTCTTCAAAGTTTTGAATCCTACCCATCTGCACAGTTATTTCCAAGGCAAGACCTCGAGATTCGATAAGCAAGCTATAGTCTCAGATTGGGAGCAGAGTGTCGTGTCCGAAGAGTCAACAGGAGATTGACGTACCTGCTTCATCCTATACTTTCTGCTATTTTAAATATATTCTATTAAAGCAACATATTAATGAATAAATATTGTTTATGAAGAAAGTGATACATTCTTGAACAGCATTTTGTTGGCAGGGGAGATCATCTTGGTTTGCAGTTAGGGATAAGCCCCTTGATGAATCAGCTGTTCAGCTGATCTTGCAACCATTTTGATGCACTCTGATTGTGAACCCAGTGTGAAACCTGATTGTTATTGTGTAAGAGCATCTGGAACCTTCTCAGTACTGTTTCCTGAACAAGTTGTGTTTCCTAAGACCCCAGGGATAACTGCAGGTCTGTGCTGATTGACAGCTTTCTGAACATTGAACACTTAATCCTCCTTTTCTTTAAATATTATTCATTATTAGTGAAATGTGTTTTGTTCAAAACTGGGTTTCTTCACAGAGCAATCTGTTTTTTCCCCCTGGTACCTGATGTGTTTGTTTGCGTTTGTGTTTATGTATGTTTGTTTGCATGTGTGTACATATGTATATGTATATACGCACACAGATGCACTCATGCACTTAAATTTGTTGTTTAATAGATATCGAACCTGAATTATGGTGTCTTTCGCATTGAAACACACCCTCAGTGGTGGCATGAGGTGATAACATATTTGCACTGAAGTCACTAAAGGAGAGCTTGAAACCGTAACTTTGTTACTCTGAAGCAAGAATGCAAACATTCAGCCAAAGCTGACACCTTAACGCAGTCAGGGGTTGAGAGTGTCAGCTGTCCTCAACAGGTGTGATTGGTTTTGAATTTTACATTTGGCAGAAATCAGCGAATAAAGATGCCCAGATGACACGGAAACACATTTGTATCGAAGCAGGGAGTGACACAGTGGGGAAGCAAACCTCCCAAGTCTCTGTTTAATCCTACCTTCTCACAATCGGTTGATGTAATCCAAATGTCCTGTTGGAGCCCCAGACCTTCAAGATTCCATTTCTACAAGCAACTATCTAATCCCTCTTTAATAGTTCTTGTGGGGTCTACTTTTGCCGTTCGTTTCAGATAATTGCACCATCTCTTCTAAACAAAAATGTGTTTTCTCAGTCTTGAGTTTAGTTTTATAGGTTCAGGTTATGACCCATTTTTATTTGCCATTTGGAAACACTCTATCTCCTTTTTAATCATAATGACTCCTCTATCAGGTCAGTGTTTTGCTTTCTCTTCTCTTGTGACTGTAACTGTAAAATCTCCTATCTTTCTCCATAGCTGTTCACTCTCCCCTGTCTCTCGTGATTCAGCACTGTACCTTTCCCTTTGCCTTC
>NW_025165245.1:0-1640 GCF_004010195.1 Chiloscyllium plagiosum
GTGACTGACGTCGTGCTGAAAGGCGCTGTAAAAAAACAAGAACATCTTTGTTACTCGACCATTGCCGTATTGTTAATCTCTCTGCTCATTGAAATCGATCCTTCCCATCCACTCTATCTCTCATCAATGGGAGTTATCCCTGCAACTCCAGAAAACTCGTCTGAACAACTCGACATTTTCTCAGGTCTGCTCAATTGTTGACATGCAGGAAACTTGTGTTCGGAACGAGAAACGGATCTGACTCAAAACGTTAGCTCTGTTCCTCTATCCAGAGATAATAACAAACACATGGTGTATAAGTAGGTTTTACTGAGTTTATTTGATACAAGTAGTGTTTTGCATTCAACGTCTTCACTCCTAGTCCTTTGGTCAGTTTCCTGGTCAGGGGCAGCAGTTCCTCCTGACCATCAACGCGCCCATCCACAATGCTTTCGCCCACATCATTATAAACATTCCCAAGAAATCTCCCATTCAACGTCTTTGCTCCAAACAAAACATTCCCAGAGTCGGGAATCTCTTCACAAAGTGAGATTTATTTATCTCTGGACATAGTGCAAAGCAGAGGGTTGTGAAGAGATTCTTGGAAAATTTTGCCAATTGGCAGGTGGGGAAACCGTCAAGAAGCAAAGCAGAAATCCGCGTCTCGAGTGTTTTGAATCTTTATATATTCCTTGGAAGCTGATCCAGAGGCGAATGAACGATGAACTGTTCGACTGAGCAGAGACAGGTTAGAAATCTTTCCGTGCTTGCGGAGGCCAGACTCTGATGCTCTCCGGACATGGACTAATCTGTGACATTGAAAAGATTCTCGTTCCTGCACGTCAAATCTCATTTCAGCTCCGGGACAATGAGAAAACATGGTCACAGACTAGACACTGAAAGGCAGGAAGAGACACGGTCCCGGTTGGAGGAGAACTGGTTCCTTGTGTCATGGTTGTGTCTTTCGAGGGTGGGAGCAGATTATTCCCTTGTCTTCAGAATGAATTTCCAAGGATTTATTTTCGAAAGGTAAAGCTAATTAAGGAGTATTTTCCATGGGTGAGGAGCAGACGAAAGCTTGCATTCGGAGATCATTGACGCCGTTGACTCATCAGTCTCTGTGGCGATGTTAGTCATTGCGTTCGGCTCTTCACTAACAGGTGCTGTTCTCCCACGACCCAGGAAGGGCGCGACAATCACACCATCCTTTATTCTTACGCTGCACAGTTCCGGGTTTTTACCGTGGTCAGGAATATGTTCGTCATGAGGCACGCAGGGAGTAGGTCCCAGTTTTATGAGAGCTGGTTCCCGGTGACATGAATGTGTCGGCAAGGCGTGGGATCAGACTGTTCACATTGTCCACAACGAATGCCCCAGAATTCATTTTGGAAACGTCAAACCAATCGAGGGCAATTGTCATTCAACGAAAGGCAGGCGAATTCTTGAATTCGCTGACAGTCTTCTTTATGAGATCCTGCAAGGGGCTTGCTGCAAGGAACTCCCCAGTATCTGTGGAGCAATTAATTCTCTCGTTCGTCTGTTAACCGATAGGGTGTTCCCACGCATGGAGTGGTCGCTGTTCTTATCCATCCGAATACTTTGCTGTGCAGTTTCGTGTTTTTAGTAGTTTCGGGAATATGCTCCCAATCGGAAAACCTATC
>NW_025165246.1:0-1640 GCF_004010195.1 Chiloscyllium plagiosum
CTTCCAAGACCGTGGGGATTCCATTTGTACCAGTTCGACACAAAAGGGAGATGGCATCAGGGCCACGGCTCCTAATTGTGCCGGGGGAAAACCGAACTGACAGTGAGTTTAAAGTGGGAATTGCCCTTCACTAAATATTGCTCCTTAGTCAGTAGGTGGGACGTGGATAGTTCAGAATCTCCACATGAGGCTTGGTCATTTCTGTCTATTCCAGGCTGTGGAGTGGGAGAAAGGGAGGGAGGGAGGTGGGAGTGGGTACCCCTGCTGTTAGTGTTGGTGTAGGTGGGGGGAGATATGGTGAGGTGTCTGGAGGGTGTCAGTCCACAGTGGCGTATCCATGCAATGTTATTAGTGTGTGCGTGTGGTGAGGGGAATAATGGTGAGAGAGAGAGAGAGAGAGAGGGTGTTGCAAGGAGCAGTGAGAGTGGTGGAGCATGAACGTTGTTCTGGGTCGCTGCTGCAACAGATGTACAGTGAGTGTGAAGGAGCAGAGAGAATACGGTGGCCCTTATCCTGAATGAACGGAGCAGGTTATTGATGGTTGTGCTGTATTGCTTGGCATTTCTTCAGACCGCAGGTACTGCACTGAACTGGGTGGTGAGCTCAGACCTTGCCAGGTGTGTCTGATAGTGTGAGCCCCCTCTGGGAAGAGAATGGTCCCCCTCTGTACTAGCCCATCCACCAGGACATCCATGCCCCTGTCGACAAACCATGGCGTAATTGCCCCTTATCTGCCATGCTCGGTGTAATCTATACAAACCAGTTCCAAAATCAAAAAAAGCACAACTGTGTGTCCACTGGCCTTTTAAAGATGGCACCAGTGCCAGAGATAACATAATATCCAAGTATATCAGTGCGATGGTGAGTACCTCCAGCCGTGTTGGGTGGGAGAATAGGGCTGGCATTGAATGAGAGGGGCACCATGGGGTGGGAGAGATAGTTAATAATGTGAGTTCGATAAGGTAGCACCAGGAAACTAGCTCGACCCTGTGCAGACAATCCCTCTGTCACACTAATTGAAAATGGCACTGAGATAAATTATGGTTCGATTCAGCCCAATGAGACGAAGACACTGCTGACCCCAATCCCAGTTACAACGCTGCAGCTGCTTGACCAATGCTCTCCATCACAGAAAAGGAACTCAATATCACCTTCCCCTTGGGAAATATGGCAGGGCAGGAGACTGAGGTATCAGTGGGGAAGCACTTTTGGACATATAATCATAATTCCACTAGTTTTAAAATCGAGATGGAAAAGGACAAACTGGGTTTAAAAGATAATGCTCTAAAATGGAGGAAGTCCAATTTTGATGATATTAGCAAGAACCTCCAAACCGGATTGGAAAATATATTCGCAGTTACTGGACCAGCTAAGAAGAGGGAAACCTTAAAAAATGAGATGTCAAAATCACAGAGACAGTCTGTCCCTGTTAGAGTGAAGGGTAAGGCTGGTAGGTGTAAGGAATGCTGGAGGACTGGCGAAATTGAGTGTCAGGTGACAAATAAGAGGGAAACATATGTCAGGTAGAGAGAGAGAGCAGGAGTCAAGGTTTTCTTCAGTATTCATTCACGGGATGAGAGTATCACTAGTTGGGCCTGCATTCATTAGGAGAAATTGAGGTCTGCAGATGCTGGAGATCA
>NW_025165247.1:0-947 GCF_004010195.1 Chiloscyllium plagiosum
AGTTTTTAATGACGCAGCAATATATAAACATACATTCAAAGCGACCGTGACCATTTTCTGCTAAGGGTATGGCTCTGTGTATGACAGCAGCAATGATGCACCGACATGGAACAGGGAATGTGACGGAGACATAGTTTGGACAATGTACAAGGGACCTCACATGGTCCAGTTTGGGAAAGGATGACATTACTGTATGATTCAACTCAGAGAGGCAGAAAATGTAATCTGCCTGAGAAGGAATGGCCTATTGCACTCTCTCTTTCATTGTTCCTCATCACAGCAATGTGTGCGAACTAAAAAACAACAACTCTACAGTCATCGTTACCATTCTTATTTTTGTAGAATCCCTGCAGTGTGGAAATATGCCCTTCGGCCCAATAACTCCATACCAACCTTCCCAACCCGTTCCCCTATATTTACCCCTGACTTTGCACCTAAACTAGAAATCCTTGAACACTATGGACCATTTAGCCAATCCACCTAACCTGCACAGCTTTGGACTGTGGGAGGAAACTGTAACAGCCATCAGATGCTCACACAGACAAGGGGAGAATGTACAAACTTCACACAGACCATCGCCCAAGTTTAGAATCAAACCTCGGTCCCTGATGCTATGAGGCAGCGGTGCTAAACATTGAGCCACTGGGCTACTCTTTGGACGATCACTGACCAGAATCCACTGGAATCTCCTCCCTGCCTAATGCTCAGGAAATTAAGCCAAATCCAACTGTTCCAGGATGAAATCCCATTGCTAGCAGCTGTGTGAGTAGAATATCTTCAGAAGCAGAATAACATTTTGGGCAATCTCTCAGTTTTTACTTTTGTCGTGAATTAAACTAAGATTTAGGCAAAGTTCTTTCAAGTTAAAATTGCAGAGATTTTGTTTATCGTTGTGTGTGTGTGTGTGTGTGTGTGTGTGTGTGTGTGTGTGTGTGTGTGTGTGTGTG
>NW_025165247.1:1018-1640 GCF_004010195.1 Chiloscyllium plagiosum
TGTGTGTGTCTCAGTGTTTTAAACAGAGAAATATTGATTATATAATTGCAATACCCAAACAGTTTGCCATTCATCTTTCCATCATAGCTTAAGTAACATTGCTCTGGATCACAAACATGTTGTTTTAGCAGATTAAAGAAACTAGCCTGACTTGTTCCTAAAACTGACCCTGAACCAGTCTGAGACTGATATCATCGGCCATATCACCAACCTGGTTATATTTAACATTTGTTGTGAGCAGTGGAGGAGAGGGACTAGAAAAGGAAACAGTTTCCAAAAAGCCGGGGAACTATAGACCCGTGAGCCTGATGTCAGTGGTCGGTAAGATGTCAGAGGTGATTCTGAGGGATAGGATTTACATACATTTGGGAAGGTAAGGGCTGATCCGGGTAGACAACGTGTCTTTCTGCATGGGAAATCATGTCTCATTAATTTGATTGAGTTTTATGAAGAGGTGACAAAGAAGATTGATGAAGGCAGTTCGGTAGACATTGTCCACATGGACCTCAGCAAGGTTTTCATAACATTCCGATTGGTAGGCAGATGAGTAAGGTTCGGTCACATGGGATACAGAGGAAGCTCATCATAGTTGGCTTGAAGGAAGAGGCATATTTTTCAGACT
>NW_025165248.1:0-1640 GCF_004010195.1 Chiloscyllium plagiosum
TTAATGCTCCATGCACCTGGATTACACCGCTTTTAAATTATATACAGTCATAGAGATGTACAACATGGAAATAGACCCTTCAGTCCAACCTTCCATGCCGACCAGATATCGCAACAAAATCTTGTCCCACATGCCAGCACCCGGCCCATATGTTTCCAAACACTTCCTATTCATATACCCATCCAAATTCCTCTTAAATGTTGGAATTGTACCAGTCTCCACCACATCCTCTGCCAGCTCATTCCATACACGTACCACCTCTGCGTGAAAAGCTTGGCCCTTAGGTCTCTTTTATATCTTTACCCCTCACTCTAAACCTATGCCCTCTAGTTCTGGTCTCGCCGACCCCAGGGAAAAGACTTTGCCTACTTATCCTATCCATGCCCCTCATAATTTTGTGAACCTCAATAATGTCACCCCTCAGCCTCCGACGATCCAGGGAAGACAGCCCCAGACCGTTCAACCTCTCCCTAAAGCTCAGATCCTCAAACCCTCGCAACATCCTTGTAAATCTTTTCTGAACCCTTTCAAGTTTCACAACATCTTTCCGATAGGAAGGAGACCAGAATTGCACGCAATATTCCAACAGTGTCCTTACCAATGTCCTGCACAGCGGCAACATGACCTCCCAGCTCCTGTACTCAATACTCTGACCAATAAAGGAAAGCATACCAAATGCCTTCTTCACTATCCTATCTCCCTGCGACTCCACTTTCAAGGACCTGCACTCCAAGGTCTCTTTGTTCTACAACACTCCCTCGGACCTTACATTAAGTATATAAGTCTTGCTAAGATTTGTTTTCCCAAAATGCAACACCTCGCATTTATCTGAATTAAACTCCATTTGCCACTTTTCAGCCCATTGGCCCATCTGGTCCAGATCCTGTTGTAATTTGAGGTTACCCTCTTCACTGTCAACGACACCTCCAATTTTGGTGTCATCTGCGAACTTACTAACTGCACTTCTTATGCTTGCATCCAAATCATTTATTTAAATGACAAAACGTAGAGGTCCATGAACCGACCCTTGTGGCACTCCACTGGTCACAGGCTTCCAGTCTGAAAAATAGTCCGCCGCCACCACCCTCTGTTTTCTATCTTTGAGCCAGTTCTGTATCCAAATGGCTGGTTCTCCCTGTATTCCATGAGATCTAACCTTGCTAATCAGACTCCCAGGGGGAACCTTGTCGAACACCTTACTGAACTCCATATAGATCACATCTACTTCTTTGTTACTTCTTCAAAAAGCTCAATCAAGTTTGTGAGGCATGATTTCCCATGCATAAAGCCATGTTGACTCTCCCGAATCAGTCCTTGTCTTTCCAAATACATGTACGTCCTGTCCCTCAGGATTTCCTCCAGCAACTTGGCCCACCACCGAGGTCAGGCTCACCGGTCTATAATTCACTGGCTTGATTTTACCGCGCTTTTTCAACAGTGGCACCACGTTTGCCAACCTCCAGTCTTCCCGCACCTCTCCTGTGACTATCAATGATACAAATATCTCAGAAAGAGGCACAACAATCACTTCTCTATCTTCCCACAGAGTCCCGGGTACACCTGATCAAGTCCTGGAGATTTATCCACTTTTAACCGTTTCAAGATATCCAGCACCTCCTCCTGTATACTCTGGACATTTT
>NW_025165249.1:0-1640 GCF_004010195.1 Chiloscyllium plagiosum
TTTTAAACAAGGGTTAGTTATGGGGAAAATGCATTAAAGTAGAATGGGGCATTATCAGAATAAATATAACCGAATTGAACAGGAAAGCAGACTCAGTGAGCGGCATAATATTGCTCCTACGTCTTTTTTTTTTCTTTTTGCAATAGCCCGGTATTCGAACATCAACCTCCCTCCCTTTGGAGTGAGACACAGTTTGGATTGTGTCTCACTCCAAAGTTTGGAGTGAGACACAGTATACAGAGGGGCCGATTCGTGAAGGAACAAAATTCCACCTCCTCGTAGGAAATATGATAGAACAGGTGATGAAGGTGATAGTGGGGGAGCACTTTGGAACCAGTGACATTAGTCTTAGTAATTTGCATGCAGTTTGGTACAGCGACAAAACTGGTCCATAGCTTCAAGTTCTAAACTGGGACAAGATGAATTTAGATGGAATTACATAGGAGTTGGGAGATCTTTGTCGGAATAATTTGTTTGCCTGCAAAGGGACCGCTGGCAGGTGGGGGGCCTTTGAACGTGAGATACTAGAGTTCAAGGTGTACTTGTTACTGTGGGGATGAAACGAAAATTGGCAGGAATGGGGAACCCTGAATAACAAGAGGTATTTAGGCTTTGACCGGAATAAAAGGCAGCTCAGTTACAGGCAGCTGGGATCAAATGAATCCCTGGAGGTATATAATCGATACAGGAATTTACTGAAGAAGGAAATCAGTAAGGGAAAAGGGGGGGGGGCATGAAAGAACCTTGGCTGAGAAGATTAGAATGAATACAAAAAGGTATCTTAAGTATATTATAGGAAAAACAATAAATAGTAAGAAAATAGGATCCCTGAAAGACCAATGTGGACATGTATGTGTGGAACCATAAGAGATTGGAGATGTCCTCAACGAATATTTCTCTTCTGTGTTTAACATGGAGAAAGAAGTGAATACTTAGGAATTTGACCAAGTTCGTGGTGATTTCTTCGGGACAGTCCTTATCACAGTAGAGGAGGTACTGGACGTACTAGAATGCTTGAGTTTGGATAAATCTCACGTTCCTTACCAGATATGTCCAAGAACACTGTCGGAGGCTAGAGAAGTATTTATGGGGGACCTGGCTGATAAGTTTGATCATCATTAACCACAGTTGAGATCCACGAAGACTGGAGGTTAGCAAATATTGTGACCTTACTTAAGAAGGACTGGGAGCAAAAGCCTTCGAACTGTGGACCAGTAAGTGGTAGGTAAGTCACTTGAGAAAATTCTGAATGATAGGATGTACATTAATTTCAAAATACAAGATTTGATTAGAAATATTGAGCATGGCTTTGTGCGTGGGAGATCATGCTTGACAAATTTCTCAAGTTATTTGATGACATGACCAGGAAGGTTGACTAGGCGCTAGACGTGAAAAAGTGTGGAGCTGGAAAAGCACAGCAGGTCAGGCAGGAACAAGAGAATCGATATTTCAGGCATAAGCCCTTTATTACGAATGTCCAAAACATCGATTGTCCTGTTCCTCGGATGTTGCATGACCTGCCATGCTTTTGCAGCGCCACGCTTGTCGACTCTGATCTCCAGAATTTGCAATGCTCACTTTCTCCTCGGGTAGTAGATTTAGTCTAGATGGATTTCAGTTGCACCAGGACAAAATAAGGC
>NW_025165250.1:0-1640 GCF_004010195.1 Chiloscyllium plagiosum
AGCATGAATTGTGTGGTCAATCAACAACTCATTAGAGGAGGAGTTTCCACAAATACCACATTCCTCAGTGATGGAAGCGCTCAGCACAACAATAGAATAAGTAACGCTGAAACATTCATAGCAATGTTCTGACAGAAGTATCGATGGGATGATCAATTTTAGTCTCCTCCAGATGGCAGTCTTCAGCTAATTCAATTCTTTTTTTGTGGTGTCTCCAAGTGGCTGGACGGATGGGGAATGCAAAGGCTGTGGACCCTTATAACATTCCATTCAGTCTGTTCCTGCTGGGGTACAGCACTGGCATATACCTGACATTGTGGGAAACTCTCCGGGTATGTTCTGTACACACACAGACCAAACATCAGGCAATCAATGACTGCCCCATTGCTCTAATCCCTATCACTAATAAAGTGCTGGAATGTTATTGGAATCTACAGTGGGATCAAGCAGCATTTCCTCAGCACCAACCTGCTCACTGAAATTCAGTTTGGGCTCTGCCAGGGCCACTGATCCCTTGGGCTCTTTGAAGCCTTGGTTTAACGATGTACAGCAAGAAAATACACAGCTGAATTATAGAGGTGAGGGGACAGTGACTGCAGTTTTAACATTGTCATAACTGCACTTGACCAAATGTCATATCCAGGATTAACCGCAAAACTGGAGCAAATAGGAATCGTCTGCACTGGCTTAAGTTATACCTGGCACAAAGCAAGGTCGCTGGAGTTGGTGGAGAGCAGCTAACTCAGCTCCGCAGCAATTCCCCTGTGTTGCTGTTTGAGTAAGCCCGTAGATCAAAAATGGAAAGGTAAGGCACCATGCTCCTACAGTATTATAGGGCTGCTCTCTCGTTAGATAGAGACAGCTGGTGGTAGTTTAACTGGACAGTCATCATGCCCCAAGTAAGGGGGAGGTTGAAAAGGACAGTCCTTTAGTCACACCAGTCAGTGAAGGAAATGAACCCACACTGTTGGCATTAATAACTAGCTGTCCAACTCATTGAGCTAACCAATTCATCGCTCAGCTCATTGGGGAAGATACTGTAACATTATTCTGTTCAGATATTTTGTTTGACACCTCTGGAACAGGTGGAACTTGAAGGAAGCCTACTAACCCAGAGAGAGGGTCAGTATCAGTGAGCTATAAGAGTACTCTCTGCCCTCGGCCCAATCATAAATGGCCCTCCCTATACATTAAAGTCACAAGCGGGGATGCTTGCCAATGATTGGACAATGTTCAACACGATTCGTGATTTACTCAGATACTGAAGCAATCCTTATCCAAATGCAACAAGGAACTAGAAATATGCAGGCGTGTGCTTAACAATGACAAGGACCACTTCCATTACACACGTGCCTCTAACAATTACCTCTAACAATACAGAACTGAACCATATCCTCTAACAGTCACTGCCACCACCATCACTGAACACCCACCTCGCAATATCGCGGGATTACTGTTAACCAGAACTGGTCTGACCATATAATTTCATTCTGGATTAGTGGTGCTGGAAGAGCACAGCCGTTCAGGCAGCGTCCGAGGAGCAGTAAAATCGACGTTTCGAGCAAAAGCCCTTCATCAGGACACACACGCAGACAACAAGCAACATTAATTCGACTGGGACAACACTACTATCATAGGAC
>NW_025165251.1:0-574 GCF_004010195.1 Chiloscyllium plagiosum
TCTGGGACTCGGCCCACACTCACTCTGCTCCTGGACTCGGCCCACACTCACTCTGCTCCTGCTCCTGGACTCGGCCCACACTCACTCTGCTCCCGCTCTGCGACTCGGCCCACACTCACGCTGCTCCCCGCACTGGGACTCGGCCCACACTCACTCTGCTCCTGCTTCAGGACTCGGCCCACACACAATCTGCTCCCGCTCTGGGACTCGGCCCACACACACTCTGCTCCCGCTCCTGGACTTGGCCCACACTCACTCTGCTCCCGCTCTGGGACTCGGCCCACACTCAATCTGCTCCCGCTGTCGGACTTGGCCCACACTCACTCTGCTTCTGCTCCAGGACTCGGCCCACCCAGGCTCTACTCCCGCTCTGGGACTCGGCCCACACTCACTCTGCTCCCGCTCTGGGACTCGGCACACACTCACTCTGCTCCCACTCCAGGACTCGGCCCCCACTCACTCTGCTCCTCACTCTGGGACTCGGCCCACACTCACTCTGCTCCCTGCTCTGGGACTCGGCCCACACTCACTCTGCTCCCTGCTCTGGGACTCGGCCCACACTCACTCTGCTCCC
>NW_025165251.1:924-1640 GCF_004010195.1 Chiloscyllium plagiosum
CGGCCCACACTCACTCTGCTCCTCGCTCTGGGACTTGGCCCACACTCACTCTGCTCGCACTCCAGGACTCCGCGCACACTCACTCTGCTCCCGCTCGAGGACTCCGCCCACACTCACTCTCCTCCTGCTGCGGGACTCAGCCCACACACACTCTGCTCCCGTTCCAGGACTCGGCCCACACACAGTCTGCTCCCTGCTCTGGGACTCGGCCCACACACAGTCTGCTCCCGTTCCAGGACTCGGCCCACACTCACTCTGCTCCCGCTCTGGGACTCGGCCCACACTCACTCTGCTCCCACTCCAGGACTCGGCCCACACTCACTCTACTCCCGCTCTGGGACTCGGCCCACACTCAAGCTGCTCCCCGCACTGGGACTCGGCCCACACTCACTCTGCTCCTCGCTCTGGGAGTCGGCACACACTCACTCTGCTCCTGCTCCGGGACTCGGCCCACACTCACTCAGCACTCGTGCCGGGACTCGGCCCACACTCTGCTCCCGTTCTGGGACTCAGCCCACACTCGATCTGCTCCCACTCCTGGACTCGGTCCATACTCACTCTGCTCGCGTTCCAGGACTCGGCCCACACTCACTCTGCTCCTTGCTCTGGGACTCGGCCCACACTCACTCTGCTCCTGCTCCTGGACTTGTCCCACACTCACTCTGCTCCCACTCCAGGACTCAGCCCACACTGACTCTGCTCCCGTTCCAGGACTC
>NW_025165252.1:0-1640 GCF_004010195.1 Chiloscyllium plagiosum
TGTTCAATTTCTCTTCATAAAACAAACACTTCAAATATGGAATCAATCTAATGACGCTCTCCTGAATTGCCTCCAATGGAAATAGCTCATTCTGCAGGACACCCAAACTGTACACCAGTTGCAGCCTCACTAATGCCTTGCATAGCTAAACCAACACTCCCTACCTTTCTACTCTATCCTTTTATAAATAATTATGCTTGCAGTTCTCATTACGAGCAGTACCCGCAGGCAGGTTTTCTGTGATATGCAAGCAGACACCCAGATCCCTCTGCACCTAAGCACTTTGAACTTTCTCTCCATTTAGATAATAATTTGTCTTTCTATTACACTGGCCAACTTGAATAGCTCCATATTTATTCACTTTAATTTTCCTTCCAAATGTTGGCCCGTTCACCCAACCTATCCATATAGTTTTAAAGTCTCTTGCATCGTCATTTCAAAGTAATTTCCCACCAATGTTAGTGTCATCTGAAAATGAGGCATTGTATTTTCTATCCTGTCAACCGAGTACAGTAATAACATCGATCGCAAATGGTTGAGGCATGAGAACTGAAATCAATGGCACCCCACAAATTGCATTTGCCAAAGAAAATGACGTATTCATTCCATTTGACTCCATTTTGTTGGATAACCAATCCTCTATCCAAGCGAACTAATTACTCCTAGACCCATGTTGTCTCATCTTACCAATTACTCTTTGGAGAAGCGACATATCTGATGCCTTCAGGAAGACCAGATATGTTCTATCTCCAGTATTCTCATGCTCCACCTTGTTTGTGACATCTTCTAATAACTCAACCAAATAATTGAAACACGATTTAGCCTTCATAAAACCATGTTGACTCTGACGAATTGTGGTTTAAGTTTGCAAATGTCCTGAACAATGGATTCTAATAATTTGCCTTAAATTACAATAGTTTATTGTTGCACTTTATTCCCTAATCTATGCTATTATTACAAGTTCTTCCCTTTCGAAAACCTTTACGTTTTCTTTGAATTCCTGTTAAATGTGCACAAGGCTTTAAGAAATCTGCTCCAATTGCGGAGTAAAGAGCCATGTGTGGCTGAATGGACTCATCATCCTGCTGGTGTACAAACTCGATGGGCTGACGTCTTTCTGGTGTTCCCATGTTGTCATCTCCAAGGCCAGAATAACCTCATCCTGTTGATGCTTTATAGGATTGGGAGATTATGGAAGCTTCCTGTTGCTGTGTAACATTTTGAGGGGCTGATGGGTCTTCTCATACTTCGCCATAACAGGTGGGTATACTGAACGGTCTCCTCATGTACCCTGGAGATGGGACGGAGGGATTGATTGGTCTTCTCTTCTTCCCATACAACAATCACGTGTCTAAA
Organism: Chiloscyllium plagiosum; assembly: GCF_004010195.1. NCBI lineage: Eukaryota > Metazoa > Chordata > Chondrichthyes > Orectolobiformes > Hemiscylliidae > Chiloscyllium > Chiloscyllium plagiosum. The sequence goes on from NW_025165252.1 coordinate 1,357, forward strand.
ATATCTCTTCCTGTCTCATGAAAGAAGTCTCAGATAGTTTTTATCCTATCCATTTCCCTTGCAATAGGTCCGGTGGGTCTGAATGGCCTCCTGTTATCCCAGTGTGACAATCTCCAGTCAATGTGTGACCCCTTCCAGTTCCTATGTTACAGATATCAGGAGGCTGAATGGACTGATCCTGTTGCTGTTTAACAGGATACTGGTGCAGCATAGGCTCGAGTGGCTGATTGGCCTCCTTCTGTCAGTGTTTTTCAGGCTCCAGGGGCTGAATAGCCTCGTCCTGT
>NW_025165253.1:0-1640 GCF_004010195.1 Chiloscyllium plagiosum
TCCTCATTCCTGAAGAAGGTCGTATGCCCGAAACGTCGATTCTCCTGTTCCTTGGATGCTGCCTGACCTGCTGCGCTTTTCCAGCAAGACATTTTCAGCTCTGATCTCCAGCATCTGCAGTTCTCATTTTCTCCTCTAAAACTTATCCCGCCCAGGGGTCTTATCTATTTTCACATTATCCAGACTTGCCAACAATTCCTTTTTTCTAAACTTCAATCCCATCTAGTCCAGCAACCTGTATCATGATGTTCTCCTTGACAAAATTTTCTTTTTCCAGTGTCAATACTGTAGCGCTTCCCCTACCCACTCTGCCTATATGCATAACGTCCCACGATGATTCTTGATTGCCGCAAATATTTCTTTGTCATTCTTTTATTCTTGATATACATGTAGAAAGCGTTCGGGTTTTCCTTCATCAGACCTACCAACAACTTCTCATATACAGTTCTGCATATTGTTAGCTCTCGCTTCAGGTATTTCCTGGCTAACTTGAAATTCCCAAGAGCTCTAACGGAGCCTTCACGACTTTACCTAACATAAGACATCTTCTTACTCCTGACAAGACATTCAATTTCTTTGGTTAACCACGGCTCGCACGCTGAACTTCTCCCTCCCCACCCTTTGCATTGTAAATCTTGCCTAATCGCATCATCTCTGGCTTTCACCCAACAATAACTCTTGTCCTGCGTTATACTTATGTCCCTTTCCATCGCTAAAGTAAAGATCAACGAAGTAGTCACTACCACCAAAGTGCTTACCTACCTCCAAATCTAACACTCGGCCAGGTTCATTACCCAGCGCAAAATCCAATTTTGCCTCGACCATTGTTGGCTTGTGTACATATTGTATCATGAAACGATCTTGCTCATATTGTATAAAAACTGACCCATCCAAAGTATTCGAACTACAGTATTTCCAGTCAATATTTGGGAAGTTAAAGCCGCCAGAATACCTACCCTGTTACTCTCGCTACTACCCACAATAACCTTTGTTATCCTTTCCTCTACATCTTGGAACTTTTGGTGGCTGGCAGAAAGCTTTCAACAGGATGACCTCTCCTTTCGTATTTCTAACCTTAGTCCATATTACCTCAGTAGGCGAGTCCTCAAACATCCTTTTTGCTACGGTAATACTGTCCTTCTCTAACAACGCCATGCCTCCCCCTTTTAAAATGTTTTTGTTCTTACAAAATTCTTATATACTTTCAGATGCTCTACCTCTGCTTCACAAGTCCATTCCCTGCTTCGCAAGTTCTATCGCAACACTTAGTGAGAACACTATTTTGTTCCGTTTGTCTAAGTCGTTGATTTTTTTTAGAAATAGTTTAGGACTTAAATTGGTTACATTATCATACCGGTCGTTAATTTCTGTTACACTGATAAGGACGAATGTATTCTTACTTCCGGCTCAGAAACACGCCCGCTCCGTATTCCTATGTTGCAGGATGGTAAGGTTGTATGTTCCCTTCTATTTCCTGCGTTAAAAGGTATGAGAGATTAAAAGGTCTGCTCCAATTGCTGAGTAACAGTCTCGAATGCTGAATGTCCTCATTTTGTTCATGACTCCAACTCTTCATTGTCTGAATAGACTGCTACAGTGTCGGTGTAGTGAATGGTGAACATTTTGGAATCATCAGTGTA
>NW_025165254.1:0-1640 GCF_004010195.1 Chiloscyllium plagiosum
GCCGATTTCTGTACAACCTGGAAATGTACAAAGCTCGGCGGAGATCGAATTTTTTTTCAAAAACCCGGAAATTAACGAAGTTCAAGCGTTCGAAGTTTTTTTTAAAACCGAAAAGAAACGAAGTTCAAACGATCCAAACCCGAAAATAAACAAAAAAAGTTTACACAATCGAAGTTTTTTTTTAAAACCCAAAAATTAACAAGGCTTGGGAATTCAGATGTCAACCCTCCCCTCAGAGTTGAGCAATTTTCGAGGACCACTGTCCAGTACCAAAGCACCTTCAATTTCAATTAATCGCTCTCTTTTTTTTTAACATTTAAGAAATCCCCCAGACTCAACCCTTGCGAAGACCGATCCTTTCGGACTGGACTGGAAAATAAACAGCGAGGGTTCACGTCAGACACCACTTGAATGAGAGGAAAACCAAACCCTCTTCAAATACATAATAGTGAAGGACATTTAACTCTTACCCTGTTCACAATCGGTCAGAGCCAAAAACGTGTCACAGCACCAAAATGAAGAACCTAGAGCCCTCAAGAGGGGCTTCTTGGTTCAAGATCGGTCAAAAGAAACGACACATGTGGTCTGTTCAAAAAGCAAGAGATGGAAATGTGTTGCTGGAAAAGCGTAGCAGGTCAAGCAGCATCCAGGGAACAAGCGAATCGACGTTTCGGGCATTAGCCCTTCTTCAAAAAGCAAGGGCCATTATTTTATTAGTACCTTGACGCAATTCTATCCAGCAACACTGAGATTGAAGCTTCTGTGTTCCGTGATGAAGTTGCACAATTACATTTGAAAATTACACATTATTTATATGTTCTTTAAGAAATAGTATAGCCTTAATTACAAGAAATACCAATTAACTGTAATGTGGTGATATAATTGAGAACAGGCTAATCCTATGGTATTCCTTGAAAAAGAAATCTACTTTTCATAAATTGTCATGCCATGTGTCAGTTCAGTGTTACTTCAAATGGTAAATTAATGCGTCAGTATTCAATTTATGAAACTCCATTGTGCCCTTATCTTTGAACTTCAGCTTAATTCTGCAAATCAGGCCATTTTATAGTATTCGTTTAGATCAACAAACCATTTTGGAGTAAATAAAAAATCTACACAAACTTGTTGCCTAAATTCAAATTTTAGATACTCATAACCAGGAGAATTAGAGTCTTCTAGGTTTAGGGCACTGACTCTGCGCTGGCTGGTTTCACGAATATAACCAGGAGATTTAGAGTCTCCTCAGTCAAGGCACTGACTGTGGACTGGCTGGTTAAATATATATAACCAGGAGATTTAGAGTCTCCTCCGATCAGAGCGCTGTCTGTTTAAATAGAAATAACCAGAAGATTTAGAGTCTCCTCAGTTTAGGGCACTGACTGTGGACTGGCGGGTTAAATAAATATATATAACCAGGTGATTTAGAGTCTCCTCAGATTAGGGCACTGACTGTGTGGTAGCTGGTTAATTATGTATAACCAGGATATTTAGAATCTCCTCATTTTAGGGAACTGCGTCTGTGCTGTCTGTTTAAATATATATAACCAGGAGATTTAGAGTCTCCTCAGTTTCGGTACTGACTCTGAGCTGTCTGATTAAATAAATGCATATAACCAGGAGATTTTGAGTCTCTTCAGTTT
>NW_025165255.1:0-1640 GCF_004010195.1 Chiloscyllium plagiosum
GCTGACACCAAAGCAACTGTGTCATTCGGGAGCTAAAAGAATCCCACTGTTAGATTACAATTCAAATGCATTTGGCATAAAGGTCGTAGCAGTTGCTCAGCAGCATATCACCATGACTCCAAAGGTCTGTGAGTACCAAGGAGCACAGTGTGCGATCGTTGAAGGCACGGTTCTCCAGACGATATTTGTCAACACGACAAGCTGCAGCTGGGCTGGTGGCATTGCGATTGAAATTGCATGTGTCTGGACATTGTGGACAATGTTGGATATCGAGTATGTGCGTTTAGAAAGGTAATGTGGAAGCATTGGAAAGGTTGTGGAGGAGATTTACCAGTATGTTGCCTGAGAGATTTGGGGCTGATCTCATTGGAAAGAAGAAGGCTAAGGGGGATTTGATACAGACGTAAAAGAGGATCAGAGGGTTAGATAGGGTAGACAGTGAAGGCCTTTTTCCGAGGATGATGACGTCAGTTTGTATGAGGGGACATAACTACAAATTGAAGGCTGATAGATTTAAGATCATGTCAGATGCAGGTTCATTAAATAGAGAGTGGTAAGTGCATGGAATGTCCTACCTCCCAATGTAGTTAACTCAGCCACATTGGAGAGATTGAAACAATCCTTGGATAAGCACATGGATGATGATGGAATAGTTAGGGAGATGAGCTGAGAATAGTTCACAGGTCGGCGCAACATCGAGGGCCGAAAGGCCTGTTCTGCATTGTATTGTTCTATGTTCTATGTTCTGCAATAGGGCCCCTCAAATATCAACAAGGCCGCCATTGTGTGGCGTTGCTGGCGATGGAGGAAATAATAAACGAGTGTTTTGCATCAGTGTTTATTGTGGAAAAGGACATGGAAGATATAGAATGGGGGGAATTGATGGGGACACCTTGAAAAATGTCCTTATGACAGAGGAGGAAGTGCTGGATGTCTTCAAACATATAAAAGTGGATAAACCTCCAGGTCCTGATCAGGTGTACCCTAGAACTCTGTGGGAAGCTAGGGAAGTGATTGCTGGGCCCCTTGCTGAGATATTCAAATCATCGATAGTCATAGGTGAGATGCTGGAAGACTGAAGGTTTGCAAACGTCGTGTCATTGTTTTAGTATGGTGTTAAGTACAAACCAGGGAACTATAGACCAGCCGGCCTGACGTCTAAGACAAGAGTAAAGGAGAACAGTTCTGAAAAATATTTTCACACTTAGAATAAACTATCTTGCTGCAGCATTGGTTGAAGTAGTTTCTAATCTAAGGATAGAACTTATGGTGTTTGCGTGGACAGTATTATTGCTGTAAAATTCCAGATTTTGTGTTTTTCTTATTTCATTATGATGTACAGAGCAATAACATCCTTGACAATTGGCATTAAGTTTATTATTGTAATTAAATTGTTCATTGACAGAAAATTGGAAAACAGCAAAAAAAAGCTGCGAAATAGAGTCATGGTGTAACTTCGATCTCCCCAAGGAGCTTCCACACAGTAATAAGGCAGCATTTCGGTGAATGCATCAGCCCTAGAGTTTCAAACAAGGAGCTTGCCAGTTGCCTGAAGGGACTGATCATCTCGCATGGAAGAAATGTTTCAACCAATTGATCACCTGGTTTCTACACCACCCTTGCCTTTGCTGGCATTCCTG
>NW_025165256.1:0-1640 GCF_004010195.1 Chiloscyllium plagiosum
TTGTCATAAAGAATAAATACAACTTTCAGCAACAAGTATCATGCATAATTACTGAACTGAAAAGTAAGAGGATAGCTCTTGTATTTATTGGCAAGAATGATAACCAGATGGTTACTGTGGTTATTGCACTCAGTAACAATAAGATCATGACCAATGGCTGTTAGAATCATTGGCCACTCGTAACGAAGAATAAACACTGCTTTGAGCAATAAGTATCATGGATAATTACTTAACAGAAATTTCAGAGGACACCCATTCTACTTATTGGAGGGAATGATGACCAGATGCTTACTGTGGTGATTCATCTCAGGAATAATAAGACAATTACTCAGATTATTTCCTGAACAGTAATTAGATGGTCATGAAGACCATTGTGTGGCTGTATGTATCGTGCTTTGTGTGAGCATTGATTTCAATAACATTGTGATAGTATACAAGTGTGCAGCTGAGGTGAGTTGGCCATGCTAAATTGCCCATGATGCATGGATGTTTCAGGTTAGGTGCATTAGATTTTGTTAGAGTGGTGCTGGAAAAGCACAGCAGTTCAGGCCGCATCCGAGGAGCAGTGAAATCGACGTTTCGGGCAAAAACCCTTCATTAGGAATACAGCCTGTATTACTGATGAAGGGCGTTTGCCCGAAACGTTGATTTTACTGCTCCTTGGATGCTGCCTGAACTGCTGTGCTTTTCCAGAACCATTCTAATCTAAACCCTGGTTTCCAGCATCTGCAGTCATTGTTTTTACCGAGGTGAGGTGCATAAATCAGGGGAATGTCGAGTAATAGAGCAAGGGAGTGTCTGGGTGGGTTACTCTTGGATGGTCAGTGTGGACTGTTGGGCCAAATGGCCTGTTTCAACACTGTAGGTATTATATGATAATATGATTTTGCATTAAATTGATAAGTGAGTGTTAAAGATACTACAAAAAAGTCAACAAAATCTTTTAAGTTTAGCAAGGTACATTGAAGCCACCATGCATGAAGTGAGATAAGTGAGAGAGAGAGAGAGAGGGAGAGAGAGAGAAAAAAATTAAATGTTCAAATGAAAACACGCCAATAGTTTCAAAGCATATCAATCTTACATTCAATATGAATAGGTGTATGGAAAATAAAAATAAATTCCTGACAATTCATGAATAAGTAATAATTAGAAAATAAATTTGATCAAAGTACATACCAGTATTTAGATGAATTTAATATTTAGTTACAAATGTAGGTGATCAGCTAACCAATGAATAACATGAAGTTGCATTTGGTTATTATGCTAAACAAGATTTTCGACTGTTAATATTTTCATCTTTATAATAGCGGAGAATAAGTATTTATGTGCTTGAAATGTTTGAACGAGGTTCCTTTAAACAGTAAAACAAATCATGATTACCATGTCTTAGACTCTTCCAACTTTAATATTGCAACATCGTCAACTATTTTTCCAAGGAATATAGAACTAGCACAATTAGATGCATCATTTTATTCGTGAACTGAAGAAAATAAATAGGAAATATGGTGATGATTGAAATGTAGAAAAGATTGAAGAATATCTAATGTCGTTTTGAAAAGCAGTTCAATCTATACTCAGATATTTTCTAATGAAATTTCGGAGCTGCGCTGACACATCTCCGCTGAAGGTGGAAATTGAAA
>NW_025165257.1:0-1640 GCF_004010195.1 Chiloscyllium plagiosum
TCTAGTAGGTACATCCACATACTGAATCAGAACATTGTCTTGTATGCACTTAACAAATTCCTCTCCATCTAAACCCTTAACACTATGGCAGTCGCAGTCTATGTTTGGAAAGTTTTTCTTGTCTCAATTGTATTAGAGTTCAAAACTTTCATTTCAAGATGAAGTTCCAATGGTCTGTCAGTCTGTGCTTTTAATTCTGCATTCAACCAACTCTTCTGATTCATTAGTAATTTCTTCTCCTGTTCAAGGTATTTTTAATGATACTTCATAGTGACTTCTGATGCTTAAAGTTTATCAAGTACATTAGGTTTAAATTGAAGATTTGTTTTGATTGAATTTGCTTCTTCCAGTTTATTATTTAGATGTTTCAACTCCTCATTCAAGTATTTTACTTCTGGTGATCAATACTTATTTGTTGTAACCAGTTCACATTATTCCTTTCATTCATGAACCTTGATTCTCTGATGCATTTTTCTTTAGTAGATGCTGGTTCCATTGACATTTATTCATTCCTTGGTATGTGCATCACTGTCACTGTATTAAAACCCATTCCCTTTCTGGTATTGTCTTTTGTGAAGACTTGTTAAGCATTTCTATTCCTCCTACTTGTTTACATTTTTGCTTCTGACAATTTACTTTTACATGTCCAATCTTAAAGAAATGAAAACATACTGGTTAGTTAACATTATTTTTTTCGCTATACTATTTTTTGTTGAATAGAACAACCTTTCCTAAACCCAGTTCATGCTTTCCAGTTTCCCCATCTTTGAAGTTTTCTTTCCTCCCCTACCTACTTCTCTCTCTGGAGTTCAACCTCAAACATGTCTTTCAATTTCAGGTATGAAGTTTCTCATTTATTTTTCAAACTGCGTCATCTCAATTGAATTTTACACAACTGAAGTTCCACTTGGGTTTGATTCCTCTTCCTCCAGTCCCAGATCCTGTGCTATTACCTCACCTGTATCTGCTTTCCAAGCCCCTGCTCTTAACTCTAACTCTAAATCAGCCTAAGTATAAAGGTTCCATCTCTTATACTTGTTCGTGGATTTCAGAACCTGCGAAAGCCCATAAATTACATGACAAATGTGGACCACACAAATGCATTTATGATCTGATTAGGGACCAGTGACTTTTTTGTTCAAGTAGTCATATTGTGCGATCCAGGTAAATAGTAAGAGAATAAAATCACAATACAGGGGAACCTTGATTATCCGAATAACAATTATCTGAAAATCGGAAGGAGATCTCGAGGTCTTGACAAAAACATTACATCAAAGATGTGTGTCCAACACTAATCGCGTCTTTTGTTTATAGTGATTAAAAGTGCTGCCAAGAACAGTCCTAGACTGATGGGAGTGCAGGCACCGTCTCTAAATGACTGACCTCCCACCCTCTCTCTTCCCATATTTTCCCTGGAGTTCTACACAGGCGTGTACCCTAAACCCTCCTTTTCCAGATAATCTCTCGAACATTGTCCTGTACAGGGCAAAGATGGAATCTGTCAAAAAGTTTGCAGTTAAAAAGTTGTGTGTGTGTGTGTGCGCGCGCGCTCTATTTGGAGCCTCACCCCTCCAAAAGGCAGCAGCAGCAGTCTTGTTGTTGGTGTCCAGTCGAGCTGCCCCGGAGAAGTGGGGGTGGGG
>NW_025165258.1:0-1640 GCF_004010195.1 Chiloscyllium plagiosum
TAGTTAATCGGAAATGTTCGTCGTGGAGCTCAGGCACTAGTGGTGTGCCGCAAGGATCTGATGAGTGCCACTGTTATTTGTCGTTTATATGAATGTTCTAGATGTGGGTGTGGAATGATGCGTTCATAAAGTTGCGGATAACAAAAGGTAGGCAGAGCAATGGATGGTGGTGAAGAATATTGTGGGTTACAGAGATACATGGATAAAATGCAGCGCTGGGCTGAGAAGTGGCTAATGGAGTTTAATCCGGAAATGTGTGAGGTAGATCACATCGGAAGAAGTGGCAGTTACGGAGAGTGCTTGGGCTAATGCTAAAAATCTTAGCATTGTAGATGAACAAAAATATATCAGTGCCCTAGTACATAAATCCCTCAACCTTGCCGCCCAGAATGGTGGGTTTAAAAGCAACTAGGTAAAAACAAGGACTGCAGATGCTGTAAACCAGAGTCTAGATTAGACTGGTGCTCGAAAAGCACAGCATGTCAAGCAGCATCCAAGGAGCAGGAAAATCGAAGTTTCGAGGGAAAGCCCTTCTGGCGTTGTTAAGAAGGCATATGGTATGTTGGCGGTTATTGTTCGGGGGATTGAGTTTCGGTGCCACGAGGTCATGTTTCAGCTGTACAAAACACTGATTAGGCAGCACCTAGAAAATTGAATGCAGTTCTCATCATAGCATTGTGGGAAGTATGTGAAAGCTTTGGAAAGGTTTCAGAGGCGATTTACTGGGATGTTCCCTGGACTGGACAGGAGGTCTTATGAGGAATGGTTGAGGGAACTCAGGCTGCTTTCGTTGAAGAGAAGAAGTTTGACCGGGGGATGAAATCGAGACAGGTAAGATAAAAATAAGGTGAGAGATGGTTGACAGTGTGAGAGGTTTTCCGCGGATGGTGAAGTTTAAGATGAGGTTACAGAGCTTTAATTTGAAGGGTAATAAATTTAGGACAGATGGTGGGGTAGTGTCTTCACTCAGCGTGTAGGAGTGGTATATGGGCGAGGAACGGCCCATCTCCAACTGCAGTAAGCCTGGTGATATTCAGGGGCTTGAAATGAGCATCGGACAAAAATATGGATAAAAATAGAATATTGTAGGTTTGATGGGCGTTAGATTATTTTCACAGATCGGAACAACATCTTTTTAATTTCATATATCAAAAATACCTTTGCTAACTGTCTTTTCATTCTGCACTATTTTGCTTTTTTGCATGTTCTATCTTACTTTTCTTTATAGCCTTTTGTTACCTTTGAACTTTTCGCATTCTTCCAGTTTCAAGTTGTTTTTGACTACTTTGTACGAGTTATAAACATGGAGAAAGAAATATTTTGATTAGCGAAAGTGAACACGATTTTGTGAAGTGTAGGTCGTGCCACACTAACCTGACTGAATTCTTCAAAGGCGTGTCAAAAACGCATGAGTTAATACAGGACCGTTCATGTGGTGTATACAGACTTCAGTAAAAAGTTTGCTAAATTTCCAAATGGTAGGCTATTGCAGAAAATACGGAGTTTCAAGACGGAAGGTGATTTAGAGATTTTGATCACAAATTGGCTGGCTGAAACAAGACAGAGAGAGGTGGATGATGGAAAATTTCTGCCTGGAGCTCAGTTAACATTGGTGTGCCAATAAGATCTGTTTTGGGGCC
>NW_025165259.1:0-1641 GCF_004010195.1 Chiloscyllium plagiosum
TTTGTGGGTGTGGGGCCAATTCAGCCGGGGGCTGCTTTGTCCCTGGATGGTCCAGGCTTTGCGTGGAGTTTGGAAACTTCTGGATGTGAAATCCCAGAAAAGGCGTCACCATCTCGTGACCTGAGCAATGTTTGAGAGGTTTTGTAGCTCAGGTCCATGACAGAGACGTGGCAATCTACCCAGGACTCCACCAATAAACACATCGATTTACATCCCATCGACCGTCCCTTGAAATACTGACCCGGAAACCAAGACCTATAAACGGAGAGGCGGGGCATACCACCAGCACCTCGCCATTGGCTCGCACTGATGATGTCCCTACTGTGGTGACGAAACGTCTGAAAACACACCTTCCAGCTCAGCAAGCTAACTTACAGACTTACTGTGCGACCTGTTTACATAAGGTTTCCCCGTTGTAGGCTTGGACCCTGGTCAAACTACGCCCCCGCTGGTGGCTAGGTGTTATTACAGCGTGACCTGTTTACATAGGGTTTCCCCATTTTAGGCTCGGACCCTGGTCAAACTACGCCCCCGCTGGTGGCTAGGTGTTATTACAGCGTGACCTGTTTACATAGGGTTTCCCCATTGTAGGCTCGGCCCCTGATTAAACTACGCCCCCGCTGGTGGCTAGGTGTTATTACAGCGTGAACTGTTTACATAGGGTTTCCCCATTGTAGACTCGGACCCTGATTAAACTACGCCCCCGCTGGTGGCTAGGTGTTATTACAGCGTGACCTGTTTACATAGGGTTTCCCCATTGTAGACTCGGACCCTGATTAAACTACGCCCCCGCTGGTGGCTAGGTGTTATTACAGCGTGACCTGTTTACATAGGGTTTCCCCATTGTAGGCTCGGACCCTGATTAAACTACGCCCCCGCTGGTGGCGAGGTGTTATTACAGCGTGACCTGTTTACATAGGGTTTCCCCATTGTAGGCTCCGACCCTGATTAAACTACGCCCCCGCTGGTGGCTAGGTGTTATTACAGCGTGACCTGTTTACATAGGGTTTCCCCATTGTAAGCTGTCAGTGTGCATTGCCCCCTGCTGGTGGTAAAGTGTAACCACAGTGTAACCTCTCTCTCTCTCTCTCTCTCTCTCATTTACAAGCAGATTACTGGCAAATCCGAGTGTATGGTTTAATCTGTGCCAGTGTCCTCTTCCTGTGCGGCATCGGTCTGTTATTGAGTGAGTCATTCCATCCACTCTGACGCCATGATTCTGGAGGTGCAGGCCATTCGGTGCATTGCCAACCTCCTAGCCCTTTTGAACCATCATTCCAATTGGCTCCCTCCCTGCTCTCCCAGGCTCTGGCATTACCCTCCATTGCCCTTCGTCCTCTGTTTCCAGATCCTTTCCCCCTCCCAATGGGAAGACTCCCTCTCTCTCTCTCCTCTATCCAGACCACCCCCCCCACCCCCCAGTGGTGTTGAACGTCTGGATCAAACCTCCCTCTCGATGTTCTCCTGTCCGAGAGGACAGACCCAGCCGCTCTGACCTCACTCCCCTGAGGCCCCTCATCAGTCAGTGTTCCCCCTCCCATCTTCACGTCATTCCCGAAGCGGGTGTAGGGATTGAACGGAGATGCCTTCGGTAAAAACACTCCCCATTATCCGACAGGAGAGACCGTGCAACCACCCTCT
>NW_025165260.1:0-1641 GCF_004010195.1 Chiloscyllium plagiosum
TAATCGGAACAGTTTCATCCAGTTCTTCCGGCATATGATTCCATGCACGCACCATCTTTTTGTGTGAAACATCTTCCCGCCCGTCCCTTTTAAATCTTTCCACTCTCATGCCAAACTTTTGCCCTCGAGGTCTGGACGCCACAATTCAGCGGAAAGGCCTTGCCTACTTCTCCTGTGTCTGCGTGGGTGTCCTCAAGGTGCTCTGCTTTCCTCTCACATTCTAAGGAGGTGCAGGTTAGGTCAATTGTCCATGGTGAATTGCCCATAGTTTTCAGGGATGTGCAGATTAGTTACAGTAGTCAGGGATAGTTACAGGATAATAGGGTTGTGGAATGGGTTTGACTGGGTCATGCTTCAGAGGGTCGGTGGGGACTTCTTGGCTGATGTTTCTTTTCTGTTGGGATTCAATTACTCCATGATCCTATGCCCATCATGAATGTTCAAATCTTTGTAAGTTGACAACTCAACATCTGTCTCTTCAGGAAAACACATCGCAGCCTATTCAGCCTCTCTCTACAGCATAAACGCTCTACCCTTGGAAATGAAAAATGTCACGTGTTCCCGCATTCTGCACCAGTTGCCATTTCTCTACCCCCACCTCTACACCATTGACTGATCTGCCAATTTCTCTGTCTAACCGTGTATCCCTACGTCGCCTGCGATAGAACATTCATGTCCTTCCAATAACTCAGCAATAAAGCACAATCCGACATCTATAAGTTATCCTGTATCCTGGACAGTGGTGACCTTCTGGTTAAACCTCAACCAGTTGTCTCCTACTCGTTAAACAATTGATATGATCTGCATTCATTTTCCTCACTGTTTACTCTGAAGTGGTACCAGTCGCCATCCTGTCCAAATCTCTTTCTAAATGCGTTTGGAATGCGTATACTCATCGTGAATCAACAGCTTTCTCACTCCCTGTTTTGCTGCAAGCCATGGTTATGGCAAATGTTATATCGGCCTTTATTGCAGGAGGACTGGAATTCAGGCGGAGTGATTACTCATTAACATTTTGTAAGGAAGACCACACCTGGAGAATGATCTGTACTCTCAAATACGAACTCATCACCATAGGCTCACAGCAGAAAGTGAGGACTGCAGATGCTGGAGATCAGAGCTGAAAATGTGTTGCTGGAAAAGCGCAGGAGGTCAGGCAGCATCCAACGAGCAGGAGAATCGACGTTTCGGGCATGACCCATTCTTCAGGAATCACATTCCTGAAGAAGGGCTCATGCCCGAAACGTCGATTCTCCTGCTCCTTGGATGCTGCCTGACCTGCTGCGCTTTTCCAGCAACACATTTTCACAATAGACTCACAGCCCATCGAGACTGTTCCGTGACTTAATGAGATTATGACCGATTGGAATTCCAAGATTTGAAATTTTGCTCAAATCCAGTGGTAATATAAGGAATGTGATCCATCCCTCATGCATTGACAGGCTGTTCCCACAGTCAGGTCTCCAAATAGAAAAAAAAAACAGAGCTTCTGTACAACTGATCTCGGCTCAGTTCCAGGCTCAGGCTCAGACTATGCTTCCGCGATTGACTAATTATCTGAGTTGGTCGTAGTACTGAGAACTGTTATGCAGGAACACTAAATAACAGTGCTCACTCCACTGTGAGAACACTGTTGCACTT
>NW_025165261.1:0-1641 GCF_004010195.1 Chiloscyllium plagiosum
CTCTGTCTCTCTCTCTTTCTCTCTCTCTCTCTCCTTTCTTTCTCCTCTCTCTCCCCTCTCTTTCTCTCTCTGTCTCAGTTTAAATAGTGGGTGGGGTGGTTGGGTGGAACGTTCTCAGAGGCTCTAAAACTATCGCGAATCATGTGATCTGAGTGGGAAAAAAAAAGCCATGGAACTTATCACCATATCAGTGTCTGCTTAGAACATCATGAGTGATTGTCCATCCCCCTTAAGGTTCAATGCAATCACCTCTTATTCTCTCACTGAGCTTCACTCATTACTCATGGTGCCATCATCCCAGGGATTAGTCTGGTGAAACTTGAGAGAACGTCTATCCACAGTACCCCAAATACTGCCTCAACAACACTTTCAGGGATTGTCAAAAAACATATTTTCTCTCATTTAGACATCGCTATTTATTTCATGTGCCACAAAAAGCCATTCCTTCTCTATGCACTACGACTGACATGGAATTTATAAGTCCCTGACATCTGTACGTCAGCATCAATAAAGCCAGCACCAGAGATACCTATGGAGCCGTGCATCACTCTCGGGGAGAATTTCAATAAGATTGAATACACCTAAAATAGGGGATGATCACGTACCTGAATGGAAATGAGATGCAGCAATACAGAAAACAGGCAGAGAAAGGGAGCTTTCTTTACCTTTATTCTTCTCTCAGGATGTATGAAGCCCTGGTCAGGGCAGTATGTTGTGCAGATCTTGAACTGAATGGCTGGTTCAGCTGTTCCACAGGACAGTAAAGAGTAAAACGCATAGCTTTGGGTTTGTAGTGTCACAACACAGGAGAAATCATCCTGCTTAATTAAAACCAGCAACAGAGAAAAGATTTATCCCACGCAGTAATCTGTCATAATTCTAGAGTCCAAATCAATTTAAAGTAAAAAATAGCAACTTTGTTTCTTAAAGTATAACAGAGAATAATAAACGAACAACTATTTACAACTTCTTCCTCTAACCTGTCTTAACCAGCAACAGAGAAAAGATTTATCCCACGCAGTAATCTGTCATAATTCTAGAGTCCAAATCTATTTAAAGTAAAAAATAGCAACTTTATTTCTTAAAGTATAACAGAGAATAATAAACGAACAACTATTTACAACTTCTTCCTCTAACCTGTCTTTTACCTTCCCCCTCCACAGTACTAGTCCGATTAGACTCCTAATAAGATTTACAAAACAAAACTTCTTTTCTCAAAACCAGGAAGCTTTCGGTTCTTCTCCATATTCCTGTCTTCTTTTCTTCTTGGGGACTCTGCTTCACCAAATACGAATCAATAAAAGTACCTATAGGAGAGCGATATTTCAGGCAGTCTTTGCACGCTGGTAGCTCGACAGTTCTTCTCCCATTTTTTCAATTTTCCATGGTCTTGGATTGTATCATTTGCTGTTAAGATTGTCAATATAATAAATTGAAACTTGTTTGGAGGTGGGTATTTTGGGGACAAAACTTCTTTTCTCAAAACCAGGAAGCTTTCGGTTCTTCTCCATATTCCTGTATTCTTTTCTTCTTGGGGACTCTGCTTCACCAAATACGAATCAATAAAAGTACCTATAGGAGAGCTATATTTCAGACAGTCTTTGCACACTGGTAGCTCGACAGTTCTTCTCCCATTTTTTC
>NW_025165262.1:0-1641 GCF_004010195.1 Chiloscyllium plagiosum
AGAGAATCCAACCACTCTCTGCAGAAGAACATCGTACCACTCTCTGTAGAAGAGAATCCCACCACTTTCTGTAGTATAGAGTCACACCACTTCCAGTGGAAGAGAATCCCACCATTCCCTGTGGAAGATAACCCCACCACTCTCTGTGGAAGAGAATCCCACCACTCCCACTAGAGGAGAATCCCACCACTCTCTGTAGAAGAGAATCCCAGCACTCCCACTAGAAGAGAATCCCACCACTCCCACTGGAAGAGAATCCCACCATTCCCTGTAGAAGAGACTCCCACCACTCTCTGTGGAAGAGAATCCCACCATTCTCTGTGGAAGAGAATCCCACCACTCTATGTAGAAGAGAATCCCACCGCTCCCACTGGAAGAAAATCCCACCACTCTCTGTAGAAGGGAATCCCACCATTCCCACTGGAAGAGAATCCCACCATTCCCACTGGAAGAGAATCCCACCACTCTCTGTAGAAGAGAATCCCACCACTCCCACTGGAAGAGAATCCCACCACTGCCAGTGAAAGAGCATCCCACACATTTCCTGTGGAAGAGAATCCCACACACTCATGAGTCTCTAAGAGGAACTATTCCTCCTCTTCTCCGTTCTCAATGGGAGATCCCGTATTTTTAAGCTTTTGCTCCATAGTACTGGATTTCCCATGTGAGGAAATATTCTCTCAGTAGCACCCTCTCCCCCTCTGTCTTGCTCCAACAGATTCTTGATAGTTTAACTAAGATCACCTGTCATCCTTCTAAATATCAATCAGTATAGACCTCATCTGCTTGACCTTTCTACATAAGACAAACTTCACATCCCAGGAACTGTTTGAGTGAAATTTCTCTGAACTGACTCCAACGCCACTAAAACCCTCCTTCATTCTGGTGACTAAAACTGTACACAGTACTTGCTTGCTCTATTTACATGTTGCCTATTAATGGTTCATGAATGAGAACACACAGATCCAGCTGCACTAAAGTTTGCTGAAGTCTCCCTCTCTCTAAATAGTATTCTGTTTTCTTATTCTTTCCAAAGTGGATAACTTCGCATTTCCCCCCAGATTCACCTATTGTTTGCCCAACTTCAGAAGACTGCTTGTCTCATCCTTACAATCTGCATTCTCATGTTTTATCCCTTTTCTATAGTTTGAAAACTGAAAATGATCCATTTATCTTAACTCCTGATCTTCGGTTCATTAGCTAGTCCTCCATCCACACTAATAAGCCACCTCCAACACCATGAGCTGTTATGGACCAGGCCAGATCCCCTCAAACATTTCAAGAAAGTAGCCCAGACCCCAAATTTGCTGATTGTTTTAAGCAGGAGTATAGTGGATATTCGAGGGGTGATGCAGCTGGGCCAACCACTAGGTTGTAAACAAAACGGAATTTATTTGCAAGATTACCGAATGAAACACAAACAATAGAATGTAGAATAATGTAACATATCTGAAAACCCAACAGGCTATCCCAACTTAATGATGCTGTTCCAAACACTTGCAGCAATTCCCATAAGCACCCTGTGGCACAAAGGGTCTTACAGGAGAGAGGGAGAGAGGGCAGAGAGATTTAGCATGGAACACCTTCTTCCATGGAGCTGTTTCTTGGACCAGCAGCCTCCAACTGAGTGAGTGAACAGCC
>NW_025165263.1:0-1641 GCF_004010195.1 Chiloscyllium plagiosum
ATTTAAGTATCTGATTGTTGTGTTCTGGGTATTGTGGCTGGTAAAGAATGTTACTTCATTTACAGAGATGTAACTGGGAAGTGAAGTACAAGCAAGGGAAGCAGATATACATCAATGACAGTGCAGCACTCGATAGCATATCTAAGAAGAAGGTTGATGCTGATACACAGTGTGATATAGTCTAGATTCAATAAGAAGCAACAGCATGACATGCTTCAAGAGGCATTGGCCCAATGCAAACATTAGTGCAGATCTTTTAGTCTCGAGATCATCAGCTACTGCTCTTAAAGCACAAAATGTGCAATGAAACCCCTTGCAAGTTCAAACATACTAACCCTATGGGAATTTCCCGAGAAGTTGCAAAGTCCAATGGGGGAAAAAAGCCTCTAAAAAGTCTCCAAATCTGAATTAGTATCAGAGAGTTTGTTCAGTTCCAATATGCTCTTATAAATTCTGTTTTATTTTCCTGTATTTTTAATTGTGGACTGAAATGAGAAAAGAGCTATTTTAAAATCAAGAATTGCTGGAGGATTGTTGACTGGTTTTAAAGCAAGTAACCTGACTGTCATTGCAGGCATCGTTCATATAGCTGCTGATTCCAGCAGTACCTGAAATGTATGTTGCAGTCAAGTTGGAACCAGAGAGTTGTGTACAAGGCAGCTTTGGCAATTAGTAACTGACTGAAGCAATGATCAGTTCTCATTGACAATGGCCTTCTGCCTGCCAACAACGGTGATTGGTTTGGGGCAACTTGGAGCTGCATATGTTCTCTGGAACAAAAACACCTAGCAATCTGAAGAAAACGCAGTTTAATTTTCCTTCAGCAGTTGCAGTAAATGATATTTTCTAATTAATCAGTTCGCAACTTTATAAAAGGGTGAACTGGTCCCCGTGGCAAACCAGTGAAAACATCTGAAGAAGGAAGACCAACATTCACAAGGATCATCTCTGGAATGCTTTGAACAGGAACCACTCTCACTTATTTCCCTCTGTATCTGTGTGTAAAGGAGAGTTTGAAAGGGTATTAGACTTTTAACGAGTAGAGTGATATGCCAGAAGCTCCTTATTGTTGACCTGTAGCTAGAGTCTGTTTACTTATCCTATATTGTCATTGTTAAGTACAGAAATCTAGTCAGTATTTTCTGTTATTTTGGGTATAAAGCACATATAAATCGGAGATTTCTATGTGTGTTTTAATGTCTCTAATCTTTGTGATATCCCCAAGAGTAGTGGGGCTTGATTTCCAGTGTGCTACCCCAGCAAGATGTAACATTTAACTGAATAGTTGCCCAGGAGATTTTAAATCCCAAGCTAATATCTGACCCATTGACTATAGCCAACTGATCCCCACCACCTCTGATTCGTGGCTGGACAACTTCACTGCCTGACCCGACAGGCCACCTTCCCAGACACAACCTGACCATCCCCAATACCCGATCACCTCTGATCAGACAGAACTCCCCTCCGGACAACCCCTCCTGACCTGACTAACACCCAACTTAATTGTCCATTCTCCCAACCTAACCAGCTGCCATTCAACCCATTAACTACACTAGCCCCTACTTACCTCATCCATCTACCCATCTTGACCATTCACACATTGATCCTCTCATACCATAATATTCACACTGGACCTTTATC
>NW_025165264.1:0-1641 GCF_004010195.1 Chiloscyllium plagiosum
GCGATGGACAAAGTTAAAAATCACCAGGTTATAGTCCAGCAGGTTTATTCAGAGGCACGACATTTCGAATCACTCAATCACTTGATGAAGAAACAGCGCTTCAAAAGCTCGTGCCTCTGAATAAACCTGTTGGAATAAAAGATGGTGTTGTGTGATCATTAAACGTATCATTTGTAACATTTATAAACGATGTAGATATGAATGGGGGTGAAGGGGAAGTATCATATATAAGTTAGTGTTTGATACAAAGATTGGCTGTGTTTTTGGCAGTAGGTTGAAGCTCGTTTGTTACAGGAAGGTACAAAGAGAATGGTCAGTTGGGCAGATCAATAGCAGATGGAATGTAACCCTGATAAATATGTGGTGATGCACTTTTGAAGATGGAATCAGACGGGGAGGACTCAATGAATGGCAGCACACTAGGAAACTCAGAGGGTGATTCTCTACTGGTCCCTGAATGTGACTAAACAGTTTAATACACAAGTTGACAAATCATAGAAACTGTAAGTATTGTTTTTTTTCATGAAATAACAGATTATAAGAGCTATGGTATACTTTGGTTAGGCCAAAATGGAATGCTGTGTGCATTTCTGGGAGCCCCTATTACAGGAAGTCTTTGATTGCACTGGATGGGGTGCTGAGGAGATTCGAGGAGAAAGTGAGGGCTGCAGATGCTGGAGATCAGAGCTGAAAATGTGTTGCTGGAAAAACGCAGCAGGTCTGCCTGGAAACCCTCCAACCACAAGGGATGAACTCAGATTTCTCTAGTTTCCTCATTTCCCCTTCCCCTCTCAGTCAAATCCCTCGAACTCAGCACCGCCTTCCTAACCTGCAATCTTCTTCCTGACCTCTGCGCCCCCACCCCACTCCGGCCTGTGACCCGCACCTTGACCTCCCTCCACCTATCGTAAATACAAAGCCCCTCCCCCAAGTCACTCCTCCCTACCCTTTATCTTAGCCTGCTGGACACACTTGCCTCATTCCTCAAGAAGGGGTTATGCCTGAAACGTCGATTCTCCTGCTGAGGAGATTCACCAGGATGGGAGGACTCATTTCAGCTATGAAGAGAGCCCTGATAAGCTTGGTTTGTTTACGTTGGAGCAGAGAAGGCTGAGGGGGCCATGATTCAAAAGGATATGATTACGAGGGACATGGACCAGGGTGGACAGACAGCCACTGTTCTTTTAAGACAGAGACAAGGAAAAGGTGGAGCACACTTCTAAAGTGAAGGGTTTGCAGTTTAGAAAGGTTTTGAGGACTGTATATCTCTCATAGAGTTTTAGGGACTGAAATGTACTTCCGAAGAGGGGAGTTGTCACGGGGAACATCACAACCATTAAAAAGTACTTGGACGAGCAGTTGCCATTGTCATAGCATTCCCGGTTATGGGCCTCGTGAAGGAACGTAGGACAAATGCTGATAGTGCTGTATTTCTGACTGTCCAGAGTCTATGCTTCTGTGATTGTATTGTGTGTAAGGTCAATCATTGAGTAGATTAAGACAGGAATTGATGGGTTTCAGAACAGTATATTCAAAAGGGTAATAAGAGTGAACCTGTAAAAGCTTCAATACGTATGTCAATGGCACAATTTGGGGAAAACTGTGCATCTTTCTTACAGTTTGAAACCAGAGAATGGAGAA
>NW_025165265.1:0-1641 GCF_004010195.1 Chiloscyllium plagiosum
TTACCAAAATATTTTTCCTTGCACAGAAAGAGAAAATAGAAAATAGTATCTTCCCAGGCATGTCCAGGGAGGATAAGTTCGGAAAGCCCAAAAGGAGAGATACGGGGTCCACTTTAATTTCCGTTGCTAAAATTTCTGTCAGGGCACTTGCTACTTTAGTCCAGTATCTATGGATCTTATGACAGGTCCATAGACAATGTACAAGAGTGCCCACCTCTATTTTACATTTGGGACACATTGGAGATGCCCCTGCCTTAAATTTTGCCAATCAATCCAGTGCTATATGGGCCCTATGAAGTATCTTCAGCTGGATAGCCTGGGTTCTATTACAGATGGTGATTCTTCTGGCGTTTTCCCAAATGTCATTCCACGTTTCTGTAGAGATTTCTAGTCCCAATTCCTGATCCCATGTTTTAAGCAGATTGTCCATATCTCCCAAACTTCATCATGTAGTAAATGATAAATAGTACTGATGGAGGATAGCCCCATTGGTCGTAGCACTCTACATTGTCTATCTGATTTATAAAGACTATCTAATAACGTAGTCTTCTTCTGTATATAGTCTCGAATTTGGAAGTATTGATAGAGGTCTCAATTAGGTAATCCGAATTTCTGAC
Organism: Chiloscyllium plagiosum; assembly: GCF_004010195.1. Lineage (NCBI taxonomy): Eukaryota > Metazoa > Chordata > Chondrichthyes > Orectolobiformes > Hemiscylliidae > Chiloscyllium > Chiloscyllium plagiosum. Next base: position 618 of record NW_025165265.1, read on the forward strand.
GCAGCTGTTCAAAAGACATCAGGACCCCATCTTTAAATAGGTCCCCTAAACCTGAGATACCCCTGGATCTCCAGAGTTTAAAAGTGGCATCTGTAAACCCCGGTTGGAATCCCCATGCTCCCACTATCGGTGCATAGGGGGATGTTTTATGTGAGTTGCCCTCATTTTGCTGCATTATATTCAAAGCTTTAATTGTATTTAGTATTACAGGGTTTTTACAGTGATCCGTAATGATTTTCCTCTTGTCTGAAAGTAAAAGGTTAATAAGTGGGCATTTTACTTGAGAAGCTTCGATGTCCAACCAGATTGATTGTGGATCAGACAAGACCCAATCAGCTATGTAACTTAATAAGGAACTTAACTGATATTTCCTAAAATCTGGGAAATCCAATCCTCCCCTTGCCTATGGGAGCTGTAGCTTCTTCAGCTTAATGAGGGGCTGTCTATGATTCCAGATAAAGAAACCCAACCAGCCATACAATTTACGTAGTGCCAGCCTCGGCAGCATCACCAGAAGCATTCTCATAGAGTATAGGAGACGGGGCTGACCATTCATTTTAATTAGTGCTATTCTACCTAGCCAGGAAATTGAAAGGTCTCCCCATCGCTGGAGGTCCTGCCTTATCCTTTCCAGTAAATGCACAAAGTTAGCCTTGTATAACTGACCAAATACTGGGGTAATAAAAACGCCTAAATATAAGAAACCCTCCAGGCACCAAAGAAAGGGAAAATGGGATCCATCCACTAAGTGGGGTATCATAGCAAGGCCACCCATTGGCATAGCCTCCGATTTTGAGAAATTAATTTTATAGCCTGAGAATGCGCTAAATGTATTAATAACTTGGATTAAGCGAGGCACGGACATCAGGAGATTACTGAGAAATAGAAGAACACCACCAGCATAAAGGGTAATTTTATGTTTACCTGTACCAATCCTCGGGGCCGTTATATTAGGATCAGCCCGTATAGCTTCTGCTAGTGGTTCAATTATTAGCATAAATAACAATGGCGAGGGAGGACATCC
>NW_025165266.1:0-1641 GCF_004010195.1 Chiloscyllium plagiosum
AGCCAACCTTATTTAAATTTGAATTAGTTCAATCTCGAGGGCGACGACTTTCCGATTAGACACTGGTATGAACCTGCTCTAAAAACCCAATTTGTGTCAAGCGACTGCCAAATTTGAAGTTCACCCAATTTTGATCTCATTGGATTAATCAAAGATTTGACTAAATGCAGTAAACGCAGTAGCACTGCAAACCCTGGCGTCAGCAGGTGCCTGCTCTTTTTTCAGAGATAATAATCCAGAAGTAACATTGAGAAAAATCACCTAAAACTTTAAGATTTGTTCATTGAGTGGAGGAATTACATGAGCGTTATAGAATTTAGTTTACTTAAAAAAAATGGAGCTGAAGGTATAACGATAGATCTAAAATATCCCAATCGACCAATATTGTTTTCAGAAAATGATACAGGCAGAATTTTTTGTTTGTTTGTTTCGGACTCGTATGTCTCCACTCAATCTTAAGACTGTTGCATCTCATTCGTGATTATGGAGTGCCATTTGTAGCCTTGTTCTATATCAATTCCTCTCCGTCACTGAGAATTGACGTTTTGTTTGAACATTGTGTTATGAAAATCACTAACAAAACTTAATACCATATTTTTAATATCTCTGTCTTTGGATTCGACCATTATTTGTGCAAGAGAAGTATTTTGTTGCCACGTGAGTGTACAAGACGTCTTCATGCAGCTGCAGTCATTTCACAGCTTTTTAACATTGTAAATGTGCAATGACTGGTCAAAACCGCTTAAGCTGCCTTATCTGGGTTTGCAATTATGGGAACAGAACCAAGTAATTGTAATAGTTTTAATAAATGATTTTCCACTTTTTGTTGATCACTTCAGAAATGTATTATTCACTGGCTCAGTTTCCACCTCTGAGTTACACCTAATTATTATTTTTAAATACCCAATTGTATTAGCCCTGAATCACAAAACCAGAAATCATTGGCAGGTTGATTGGTTTTATACCTTTTCACATTGGTATTGACCTGTGTCATTGCCTCGGGGTTACCATGAAGCATGGCTGCATTGATTAATCATTAATTTTAAAAAAGTGAATGATAAAGCGGATAGTAAACGAAAAAAAAAACCTTCCTTGCCAGTTCAAGGAATTCTGCATGTGAGAGGGTAATAAAGGTTTGTACACCAGATGGAACTCGCCAAAGCTGGGAGAAGTTAAAATCTGAGTGCAAATGGCCAGATGAAAACGAAAGGGAACTGGAGAAACAGTGGAAGGCCACTACGGCTGAGGAATGTGCATAAGCGTGAAAGCAACAACACTTTAAAAACTGAATTCAGATATTCCTCAAAATCGTGAGCCTTTGTCTGGCACACCTATCCTATTTGAGGATGGGGATGACACTGAAGTGGGTTTTATTCCAGGATACCCACTCAGCCCCTTACACTTTCTGATTCTCACCAGCAAACCATTTCATTAGAAACTTTTCCTTATTTTGAAAATGAAACGTCCAGTCTTCAAAGCCGGTATATTGCGGATGTGTGGCCTGAACCATCCTAAACTAGGGGCCACCACGCGAATCAGAGTAATGTGAATGAAGCATGCCCCGACGACAAGAACAAACTGGCCCAATTTGCTCATTATGTTCAAAGCATGATACAGATGTGCAGACAGCAAAATTCTCTC
>NW_025165267.1:0-1641 GCF_004010195.1 Chiloscyllium plagiosum
GCATGGATAGGATAAATAGACAAGGTCTTTTCTCCTGGGGTCGGGGACTCCAGAACTTGAGGGCATAGGGTTAAGGTGAGAGGGGATAGATATAAAAGGGACAACATTTTCACGCAGAGGGTGGTACGTGTACGGAATGAGCTGCCAGAGGATGTGCTGGAGGCTGGTACAATTGCAACATTTAAGAGGCATTTGGATGGGGATATGACTAGGAAGGGTTTGGAGGGATATGGGCTGGGTGCTGGCAGGTGGGACTAGATTGGGTTGGGACATCTGGTCGGCATGGACGGGTTGGGCCGAAGGGTCTGTTTCCGTGATGTACATCTCTATGACTCTACACTTGACTCCAGTCCTATGGCGACGAGAGCTGGGTTGGATCTTAATTGTCCCCCGGAATGGACGAGCACACTCAGTTTAAGGGGCAGTTAGGGATGCGTTGGTATCCCCATCCCATGAATGAAATAAAGATGAATCCAGGTTGAAGGTTCATGAGGTCGTGGGGAGCAGGCACTGGCGTGTTTGTCAAACCAACGTTGCGGGTTGGGCCCAGGAACCGGACTAACAGCTCAGAGAGAGCGGCGCAGTTCGAGATCCCAGAATTCAGCACAACTGTTGACCCATGACCCCTGGCCAATTGGAAAGCTGAAAGACAGAGAGTGCGCTACACACCAACAACCTCACCCCTCCTGTTCCCCTCTGCCTCAGCTGACTACTATTCCCATCCTGTACCTATCAGCTTTCCCCTTCGCAAACACCAAGACCATTTTTGCCCAACTGCTTGTTCCATTCCTCCAGGGGGTTGACTGTGGCACTTCCAGTGGTTCACCCTAATCGTAGTGCCGGACAGAGGCCATTCAGCCCATCGAGCATGCGCCGACCCACCGAAGATCACCCCACCCTAACCCTACATTTTCTCATTGGCTCACCCACCCTAACCTGCACATCCCTGGGCACTATGGGTAATTTAGCACGGCCAATCCACCCTAACCTGCACATCTTTGGACTGTGGGAGGAAACCGGAGCACCCGGAGGAAACCCACACAGACACGGGGAGAATGTGTAAACTCCACACAGACAGTCGCCCGAGACAGGAATCGAACCCTGGGTCCATGGCGCCGTGAGGCAGCAGCGCTAACCACTGAGCCACCGTGCCGCCCTATGATGGTTTAGGTGATTGTGGACCTAAAGGAGAAACTTAAGGAATGGCTTAACAGAGGGTAAAAGGTGTGCGAGAGAGAGAGAGAGAGAGAGAGAGAGGGGCTGTGAGGTCCTGGGAAGGGGAATGCCAGAGCGGACAATCCCTGGGGCTGTGGAGAGGGGGCTGTAGGCGATGGGAATCGGAGAGGGATGAGGGAACTGGGTGGACAGCACAGACTTTGGCAGGAGCCAATGAGGGGGGGGTTCCAACAAGGGAGGGGGAGGGAGGCTGACGATGGTGACTCTATCCCTCCATCGGTCTGTCTGTCTGTCTGTCTGTTCTAGCCTGGTTTTGAGTCGCCCCCTCCAGCCATGTTGCCCATCAGCACAGCCACGAGGCAGTGTCGAGGTACCCCGAGTGAGGGTACAAGAGGAGCGACTGGAAATTAATTCCCTCTCCCTCTCCCCATTTCTCTCTCGCCATTTCTTTATCTCTCTCCCCGT
>NW_025165268.1:0-1641 GCF_004010195.1 Chiloscyllium plagiosum
CAAGACCTTACATACTAACATTAAAACCAGAAGAAACTAGGAAGAAAATGGAGCACACAGGGATAGTGGAGGGAACTTGTGCTTGGATGCAGAGGATGTCGATGAGATACTGATGAATACTTTGTATCGGCATTCACCCAGAAAAAGGACATGAAGGAGAATAAAATATCTGAGGAGTATACAGATATGCCAGGGCACAGTCAGAGCAAGAAAGATGTGGTTTTGAATCTCTTGAGAAGCATTAAGGCGGATAAGTTGCCTGGGTTTGAACGTATCTACATCAGTTATTTGAGAGAGGGAAGATTAATGATTTTTGGGGGCTTTGAACATCAGTTTTTTGTCATCGCTAACCACTTCAGAGATCCCAGACACTGACGAATAGCTATTGTTTTTCCTGTATTCATTAAGGGAAATAGGGGTAATACAGGAAACTACAGGCCAGTCAGTCTCACATTGGCGATTTAGAAGTTTTTGGACAGAATTCTTTGGAAGAGGATTTACACATATTTGGAAAATAATGGCCTAATCAAGGGCAGTCATAATGAGTTCGTGCAGTGCAGGTCATGTTTTGCTGACCTAATTGACTTTTTTCAGGAGGTCACAAGGATGATCGATAAGGGTAGAACAAAGTATTTTACTTACGTGTATTTTAGTAAGTGTTTTGAAAAGGTACCACCTGGTGGACTCATCCAGAATTTTAAGATGCATGGGATCCATGGTGACGTGGCCGCGTGGACACACGATTGGGTTACCCAAAAAGGAAGAGGATGACTGTGGAAGCGTATTTTTTTTCTGGAGGTCCGTGACTAATGATTGTCCACAAAGGTTCCTATTGGGATCTCTACGAATTTTGATATATGTAAATGATTTAGATTGGCATGCAGTTGTAGAGCCAGAGTATATCACTGGTACTCACAATGCTATTGGTCCAGAGTCACAGAATCACAGACATGTGCAGCAGGGAAGCAGAAACTTTGGCCCAACTTGGCCATGCCGACCAGATAGCCTAAATTATTCTAATCCCATTTGGTACCATTTGGCCCTTATCTCTCTCAAAGTTTCCTGCTCACATGCCCATCCAGATACGTTTTAAATAATGTAACTGTCGCAGTGTTTATCACGTCCGCTGGCAGTACATGTCATGCACGCACCATCTACAGTGTGACAAAATGTCGCCACTCATGTCCATTTTAACAATTTCCCCTCTCACCCTTAAACAAATGCTCTGTAGTTTTGGACTCCCCTACGTTCGGGGAAAGGAATGAAATTTGCAACTTATCCATGCCCCTCATGATTTTGAAAACTTTTATCAGGCCACCCATCTTCTCCAGGCAATAGAAACGACAGCTTGCTGAGGCTCTGCCTGAGGCTCAACCGCTCAAACCTTGGCAAATTCCTTACAAATCTTTTGTGTTACGGGCAGTGTTGTAAGTCTGGGATCAAGTGCAGACACAGTGTGGACCAGAGATAACTACAGTGCAGTGGACTGGTGTCAAGTGTAGATAGATATCAGGTCAGTGAGAACCACTGTGCTTTGGGCGTGTTATCAAATGTAGAGTCAAAGGAAACCACAGTACTTGAGTGTGGAGGTATATGTAGAGACAAAATAAGTCATTGGTAATCACTGTGCTTTGCACCTCG
>NW_025165269.1:0-780 GCF_004010195.1 Chiloscyllium plagiosum
TTCACACGGGGTATAGCAAATAAAGAAGGACATGCATTTTAAGGACAACTATCCGACCCAGCCAGGATGTTGGAAGTGCCTTCCATCTTTGAAAATCTTATATAATTTTGTCAAACAAATGGACATAGTTCACATTAAATAAATGATTAAAGACGGATGTTATCAATATGCCGAAATAGAGAAATCCCCCACTCCCGTGACCATTTAAACGGAAACCAGGATTTGCCATCAATATCAGTTATTTCCCTAAGACCTCCCATAGGCATGGTCACAAACTTTGTAAAATTAATCTTATAGCAAGAAAAGGCGACAAGCGAATTCATGCATTACATCACGTGAGCTGCCGAAATTGTGGGATTTGAGAAAAACATAAGACCCTCTTCTGCATACTACATAATCTTATGTGACTTCTATCCCACTTCTGGGGCAGGTATGTTGGGGTCATATCCCCAATTGTGCAGGATGCCACCGTGACTAAGGTTGTTGCAGGGATGGGGAAGAGATTAACCCTCGTGTGGCATTTCTGCGGATTAAAGAAGAAAATAAAATCCCTACTTGTGAGGTAGATCTCCTTCCAGACATCCACCAGCTCTAGTTCTGCACACAAATCCACTGATTGCTTACATTATAACGAGGGTATTGGGGGACATTTGGACATTCTGTCCACCGGGGGCAGTAAGACAGTTGAAATCTCCTTCTACGACAATGTGCCACGATGCAAGATTAATTACTTTGGAAAATACATCTACCAGGATTCTAAGAGGGTGCGCCGGGGGGGGG
>NW_025165269.1:817-1641 GCF_004010195.1 Chiloscyllium plagiosum
CCATAGTTCAAGACTTTAGGGATGATGATCCTTCCGTGAGCATCTAATTCAATCTAGTAATTTAAATTGAAGATTCTTCCTATCCAGTATGGCTTCTCCCCTACTCCTAGTGTTTAAACACGACAAATAAACCCGATCAAACCCACACCGCTGTAACATCAAATGATCCTTGTCATCAAGGTGCATCTCCTGAAATAGGACAACATCCACCCTCTCTGTTTTCAGACGAGAAAGTACATTTTTCCTCTGACTGGAAGATGGCTCCCCTTAATGTTCCAGGTACACCATTTAAGAACATCATTATCCATAACACACTGTAGAAACATTTCAACTCTAGAGTTTCACATCGAATAACACATCGCTGATCATTGATGAAAAAAACTCATAGAGCCTAAAAACTGTACAAACTAAAACTACTACAACTAACAAGCTCTCAAAACTTTCTAAAGCTAAACGCATAAAAAAACCAAAGAACGCAATAAAATCCAAAATGCCAATGACACTCGAATGGGGAATTTACCTCCCATGCCCCCAACCCCCGTCAACTAGGGACGCTCACATATCTTAAAACTTTATGTTCTGCCCACTACTAATATGGAATCCAACGCAATTAACAACAGAAATCTGGCTTGAACTGCCCTTTGGTTGGCACTTCGTCATCAGAACTACATTTGTAACTCCCTGCAGCTTGAGCTGCAACCCAGATACAAGCAATGAAAGAGAAAAAGAGTAGTAAAACAAATTAATAAGTTAAAAATGAGTACTCTACACATTCCCGACTATAATTTAAGACTGGTTAATACCAGAAAAATCCAATAAAATTT
>NW_025165270.1:0-1641 GCF_004010195.1 Chiloscyllium plagiosum
GGCCAGAGGAGGGTTCTTTACGCAGAGAGTTGTTAATACATGGAATGTGTTACCAGCGGTGGTGGTGGGAGCAGAGTCACTGGGGATATTTAAGTGACTGCTGGACATGCACATGGATCGCAGTGAGTTGTGGGGTGCGTAGGTTAGGTTATTATATATTACATTAGGATTAAATCTTGGCACAACATCGTGGGCCACAGGGCCTGTTCTGTGCTGTATTGTTCTATGTTCTATGTTCTGTCATTCTAAACTACAGTGGAAATAATCCAAACTAACTCAGTCTCTCTTCAGTAGACCTGCCAACCCGGGAATCGATCTGGTAAACATTCACCGCACTTTGTCCGCAGCAAGAACATTGCACCGCAGAGAAGGAGACCAACAACATTCCTGGTGCTACCTCACCAATGCCCTGGATAATTGCAGCAGGACATCCTGTTCCTGAACTGGAATCGTTCCTTAACTTAGTGAAATCCTATCACTATCAGTCCTGCTTTCTTCTCCCCCAGCCCCTCCCGTACAGTCAGGCTGCTTGTGGTCAGCACTCCCTGTATGTTTTATTCATTCACGGGATGAGGGCGTCACTGGCTAGACCAGCATTTATTACCCAGAGGGCAATTAGGGATGGGCAATAAATGTTCCGAGTGAACAATGCTGCAATCCCCTGATTAAATAACTGAGAGAATATCCCACAGTCTGGGCTTACTTTGGCAATGTCCCACACTTTGGGATTTTCACAATTTTCTTCCTTCTGTAAATAGCTGAAACTTGGTTTGGAAGCAAGAAGCAATCAAACACAGCACCGAAACTATCTGCAAACCCACAAGACAGCCTTAAATACACACTGAGGGAACATATAATTCATCACCTAACATCAGGAACACATCCAACTGGTTTATAACCGTGATTGAATCTTCACACCCCTTCATCAAATCACTACAATACCAAAGGCACTCACACCCATCATGTCTGTGCTAGCCCTGTCACTCTCCACCCAGTCACCACACCCCCTGCACAATCCTCCTTTGTCCCAGATCCCTTTGACACTGCACTATTTCTCCATGCTGCCATTTCTCCCTGCTGAATACAGGGCAGATGGAGGCCACTTGAACCTGCTCCCCTAATCAGGAAGATCCCAGGCTCAGCTCCACTTTCCTGTTGGCTCCCATTAACCCTCGAGTGCCCTGTCCATCAAAGTCACCAGGGAACTCAGTCTGCAATAAAGGAAACATCCCCCCCCTCCCAAAAACCCCTCAGCCTGTAGGACTGTCCAGGGAACAGCAATCTATATTGGAACAAGCCTCCAAGGGAGAACATTGTCCCTATCTCCTTCTGAGAGGGAGATTAAAGCTGTCCATTAGTGTCTCTCACAAAACAGAAACATCCCATCCAGCATCCAATTCATTTAAGATTTCATCAGTATTCACACTGGAAAAAGACAATGTAGTGGAGGAGAGTACTGAGGTGCAGGCTGCTAGACTACACGGGATTGAGGATCACAAGGAGGAACTGTTAGCAATTCTGGAAAGTGTGAAAATAGGTAAGTCCCCTGGGCCAGATGGGATTTATCCCAGGATTCTCTGGGAAGCCAGGGAAGAGATTGCAGAGCTTTTGGAAAGGAGTTGCTGAATCAGACACAGTCAT
>NW_025165271.1:0-1641 GCF_004010195.1 Chiloscyllium plagiosum
TATGCCCTCTGTTTCCAGATTCTACGACCAAAGTGAATACACGTTATCTACTTACACAATCCATGCACGTCATGATTTTCTTATCTCCTCCTAGGTCACCCCTCAGGCTCAGGTACTACAGTCCCAGACTACTCAACATCTCCCGACAGCTTAAACCCATTGTAAATCACAATATCCTTCCAAGAGGTGAGCGACTAGAATTGTACAAAATATTCAAATGGTGGCATAACCAATTTTAGAGTAGCACTTGTTGAAATAATGTTTGCTATTCCTTTTTGTCATCTTATGTCTGCTGAACTATTATGATGAGGTCGGGAAAACACGTGAAGCGAATTGATTAATCTTGGAGTGAAAAACGCACCAGCCACATTCCAAAGACGCGTGAAAAGTGTTGTAGCTGGATTAACAAAATGTGCAGTCTGTCTGAATGATTTAGTGAGCTCTGTGAGTCAGGGAAAGATCACATGGTGCAATTAGCAGAGATGTTTCAAAGATGAAGAGAAGCCAAACTGTTAATAAGCTGAATTAAAGAGAACTTGCGAAGGCAGAGTTGATGCTCTTTGGACATAACATCAGGCATGGAAGATTGAACCCAAGGAATGCAAAGATGAAGGCCATCGAGGAATTTCCACGACAACTCTAGAAGAGAGAAGTGTTTCCGTTTTTGGGAATAAGTGAATTCTACCAGAAGTTTGTTCCTGACTTCAGCAGTGTATTCGTACGGCTACAGATTCACTGAAGACAAACAACTTTTCATTGGATAGAACAATGCCAGGAGACATTTGGCAATTTCAAAGCAGTATGAATCATCGAACAAGTTCGAGCTACACCAAAATTTTTGAAACGCTCCAAAGTTGCAATCGATGCAAGTGATAAAGGGGTCGGAGAGGTAATGCTGCAGGAAGATAACGATGGAATTGAACGGCCATTCGGTTAATTTTCGGAAAAATGTCAACACCTAGCAGAGAAAATACTCCTCGGATGCTGCCGAATCTGGTGTGCATTTCCAGCACCACTCTAATCATGTCTCAAATTAATTCATGATCATTGTTCAAATTCTGGTTTGGAAAGTAAGGGTGAGGGTATGTGTTATCCTGGTTTGGTGTGATTCCCCAGAAATGTGAGGACTGACCGGACATATTTCAGAGAAATGCATGTAACTTTCAGTTGATGATTTCCGAGTCATTTCTGGTAAAACACAATCTTGTTCTCTAATCTCCACCATTTTCAGTACGCACTTCCACCTGAGTAGCTCAGTTGGAAGAGTGGCTGGGTTGTGATGCAGAGTAATATCAAAAATGAAGGATTAATTTCTGTAAAGACTGTAAAGGATGGGACGAGGAAAAGGCCAAATGGTGCCTCAAACCTGACCTGATGTTCACCCAAGCTACGGCTACTCAAACATTCTTCACATCCACTTTCCTGCCCTTTCTCTGTTACTCTTGATTATCTGATTGATCAAGAATCTCTCTGTCGCAGCCAGCAAGGTAACTATGGAATTGGCCGCCAGAGCTCTTTTTGGGAAGGGTTTCCAAACAATCATATCTCGGAAAGAAGAACGTATTCTTCATCTCAGTGTTAAACTGGGGTGCCTGTATTCGTAAAATATGGTCCTTGACTCCCTCATTTCGAGTAACATTT
>NW_025165272.1:0-1641 GCF_004010195.1 Chiloscyllium plagiosum
CTAAATTACACCATAGTGTTCAGGGATGTGTAGGTTAGGGTGGAATGGCCATGCTAAATTACCCCATAGTGTTCGGCATAGGTAGGTTAGGGTGGATTGGCCATGCTAAATTACCCAGACTGCTCAAGGATGTGTGGGTTAGGGTGGATTGGCCATGCTAAATTACCCCATAGTGTTCAGGGGATGTGAAGGTTTGGGTTGATTGGCCATGCTAAATTACCCCATAGTGTTCAGGGATGTATAGGTTAGGGTGGATCGGCCATGCTAAGTTACCCATAATGCTCCGAGATGTGTCGGTTAGTGTGGTTTGGCCATGCTAAATTACCCATAGTTTTCAGGGATGTGCAGGTTGGGGTGGATTGGACATGCTAAATTACCCATAATGTTCAGGTTAGAGTGGATTGACCATGCTAAATTACCCATAGTGTTCAGGGATGTGCAGGTTAGGGTGGATTGGCCATGCTAAATTACCCATAGTGTTCAGGGGATGTGTAGGTTCGGGTGGATTGGTCATGCTATATTACCCATAGTGTTCAGGAATGTGTAGGTTATGGTGGATTGGCAATGCTAAATTACCCCATCGTGTTCATGGATGTGCAGGTTAGGATGGATTGGCCATTCTAGATTACCTTATAGTGTTCAGGGATGTGCAGGTTAGGGTGGATTAGCCATGCTAAATTACCCCATAATTTTCAGGGGATGTGTAAGTTAGGGTGGATTGGCCATGCTAAATTACCCCAAAGTGTTCGGGCTATGTAGGTTAGAGTGGATTGACCATGCTAAATTACTCCATAGTTTTCAGGGGATGTGCAGGTTAGGTTGGATTGGGCATGCTAAATTTCCAATATTGTTCAGAGATGTGCAGTTTAGGGTGGATGGGACATGCTAAATTATCCATAGCATTCAGGGATGTGCAGGTTAGGGTGGATTGGCAGTGCTAAATTACTCATAGTGTTCAGGGGATGTGTGGGTAAGGGTGGATTAGCCATGCCTAATTACCCATAGTGTTCAGGGATGTGTAGGTTAGGGTGGATTGGCCATGCTAAATTTCCAATATTGTTCAGAGATGTGCAGGTTAGGGTGGATGGGCCATGCTAAATTATCCATAGAGTTCAGGGATGTGCAGGTTAGGGCGGATTGGCCGTGCAAAATTACCCAATTGTGTTCAGGGATGTGCAGGTAAGGGTGGATTAGCCATGCCTAATTTCCCATAGTGTTCAGGGATGTGCAGGTTGGGGGGATTGGCCATGCTAAATTACCCCATAGTGTGCAGGGATGTGCAGGTTAGGGTGGATTAGCCATGCTAAATTACCCCATAATGTTCAGGGGATGTGTAGGTTAGGGTGGATTGGCCATGCTAAATTACACCATAGTGTTCAGCATAGGTAGGTTAGGGTGGATTGGCCATGCTAAATTACCCAGACTGCTCAGGGATGTGTGGGTTAGGGTGGATTGGCCATGCTAAATTACCCCATAGTGTTCAGTGTATGTGTAGGTTTGGGTTGATTGGCCATGCTAAATTACCCCATAGTGTTCAGGGATGTATAGGTTAGGGTGGATTGGCCATGCTAAATTACCCATAATGCTCAGAGATGTGTCGGTTAGTGTGGTTTGGCCGTGCTAAATTACCCCATAGTGTTC
>NW_025165273.1:0-1641 GCF_004010195.1 Chiloscyllium plagiosum
CATCAAGCTGTGCATGGATCCCCGGTACGCAAGCTCCGAGTAGTTGGACCGTTCCGTATCACCTGTCCTTCGTGGAGAAATTTATGAAGAAAAACACCTTTGACCACAAGTCCACCAGGAAGTGGTCAGCACGTAGTGTCCTTGAGACCCTTCGGGAAAATATTTACGTATGTATGGCATAACCAATTGTACAGATTATCAAAATATTTTATGAATAAAGTATATTTTTGAAATAAAAAATTTTAAAAAGGCCTAGAGTCACAGAGAGTTGTAGAAACATACAGCATGGAAACAGACCCTTCAGCCCAACTCGTCCATGCCCACCACCAGGTTCCCTAAACTAGATTATTCCCATTTGTCTGTGTTTGTCCTGTGTTCCCCTCGAGCTTTCCTGTCCATGTACCTGTCCAAATGTCTTTTGAATATTGTAATTGTACTCACCTCTACCACATCCTTTGGTAGCTGGTTCCATATACCCCCCACCCCTTGTGTGAAAAACTGGCCCCTCCGGTCCCTTTAAATCTTTCCCCTCTTATACCTCTATCCTCTCGTTTTGGACTCCCCTCCTCTGGGGAAAGGCCACCTCTCATGTTTCTATGTTCCAATGAGTGCAGGCTAATCTACTCAAGCTCTCCCCATCAGACTGAACCTCCATATCTGGGACCAGCTGAGTGAACCTTCTTCAGACTGTCCTCACTACCAGGATATCCTTCCTTAGATAAAGGGCCAAAACCTGTTCACCGTCTTCCCACTAGGTCTGACCAGTGCCGTCTATAGTTTTTACAAAACCTCCTTACTTTTACACTCCATCCTTTTGAAGTCAAGGCCAACATTCCATTTGCCTTCCAGCTGAACCTGAACACCAGCTTTTTGTGATTCTGGGGTGAAGACCCTGAAATCCCTCTTTCCTGTGGCTTTCTCCATTTGAATGATATTCAGTCCCTGAATTTGTCCTGACAAAGTGCAAAACCTACATTTTCCCACATTAGATTCCATTTGCCAAGTGTTGGCCCATTCAGTCAATCTCTTTATATCCCTCTGCAGACACTTCATGTCATCTTCATCACTTGCCATCCCACATCTTTTTGTATCATCCTCAAACCAGACTGTATTACATTCACTTTTCTCTTCCATGTCATTAATATCTTTTGTAAATAGTTATGGCCCCAACACTGATCCCTGTGGCAGTAGTTACAGGCTGCTATTGTGAAAACGCTGCCTTTATTGGAACTCTCTATCTTTAATTCCTTTGCTAATCCGTAATCAATACTAATATACTACCTCCACCATCATTGGCTCTTATCTTATTAAGTAGCCTCATATCTATCTTGCTTGTTCCTTCCTCAAAGATTTCTATTTATTTTTCAGGCAGGATTTCCCCTTCACAATGCCATGCTGATTCTGAAATCCAGACATTTCACCCACTGCTTCCGCTGTATCTATCTTGCTTGTTCCTTCCTCAAAGATTTCTATTTATTTTTCAGGCAGGATTTCCCCTTCACAATGCCATGCTGATTCTGCTTGGTCATGCTGTTTACTTCTAGATTCATTTTCCCAATAATAGGTATTGAGCTGACTCGCCAAAAGTTATCATTTTTGTTTCATTTCTTTAAAATAAAAGTGGCAGTTTTCTAATCTTCT
>NW_025165274.1:0-1641 GCF_004010195.1 Chiloscyllium plagiosum
ATAGTGATCTTCTACAGTGTGATATTCGATAGTAACATTCGACAGTGTGATATTCTATAGAGAAGTTCGACAGTGTGATAACCGATAGTGATCTGGAAGAGTGTGATATTCTATAGTGATCTTCGACAGTGTGATATTGTATCGTGAAGTTCGACAGTGTGATATTATATAGTGAAGTTCGACAGTGTGATATTATGTTGTGAAGTTCGACAGTGAGGTATTGTACAGTGAAGTTCGACAGTGTGATATTCTGTAGTGAAGGTCGACAGTGTGGTTTTGTATAGTGAAGTTCAACGGAGTGATATGCTGTAGTGAGGTTTGACAGCGTGATATTGTATTGTGAAGTTCGACAGTGTGATATTTTATAGTGAAATTGGACAGTGTTATATTCTATAGTAATCTTCGACAGCGTGATATTCAATAGTGACATTCGACAGTGTGATATTCTATAGAGAAGTTCGACAGTGTGATATTGTATAGTGATCTGGAAGAGTGTGATATTCTATAGTGATCTTCGACAGTGTGATATTGTGTAGTGAAGTTCGACATTGCGATATTCTACAGTGAAGTTCGGCAGTGTGATATATTATAGTGACTTTCGACAGTGTGATATTGTATAGTGATCTTCTACAGTGTGACATTCGATAGTGACATTCGACAGTGTGATATTCTATAGAGACGTTCGACAGTGTGATATCCTATAGTGATCTGGAAGAGTGTGATATTCTATAGTGATCTTCGACAGTGTGATATTGTGCAGTGAAGTTCGACATTGTGATATTCTATAGTGATGTTCGACAGTGTGTTATTCTATAGTGATCTTCGACAGTTTGATATTCTATCGTAAAGTTCGACAGTGTAATATTCTATCGTGATCTTCGACAGTGTGATATTCTATAGTGAAGTTTGACAGTGTGATATTCTATAATAAAGTTCGACAGAGTGATATTCTATAGTGAAATTCATCTGTGTAATATTCTATAATGATGTTCGACAGTGTGATATTGTAAAGTGATGTTCGACAGTATGATATTGCATAGTCAAGTTCGACAATGTGATATTGTATAGTGATGTTCGACAATGTGATATTCTGTAGTGAAGTTCGACAGTGTGATATTCTACAGTGATCTTCGACAGTGTGATATTGTATAGTGAAGTTCGACAACGTGATATTCTATAGCGATCTTCGACAGCGTGATATTGTATAGTGACGTTTGACAGTGTGATATTCTATAGTGAATTTCAACAGTGTGATATTCTACAGTGAAGTTCAACAGTGTGATATTCTACAGTGATGTTCGACAGTGTGATTTTGTATAGTCAAGTTCGACAGTGTGATATTCTGTAGTGAAGTTTGACAGCGTGATATTGTATTGTGAAGTTCGACAGCGTGATATTCTATAGTGATCTTCGACATTGTGATAGTCTATAAACAAGTTCGACAGTGTGATATTATATAGCGATCTTCGACTATGTGATATTCTATAGTGAAGTTCGACAGTGTGATATTCTATAGTGATCTTCGACAGTGTGATATTCTATAGTGATCTTCGACATTGTGATAGTCTATAGACAAGTTTGACAGTGTGATATTATATAGTGATCTTCGACAGTGTGATATTCTATAGTGAAATTGGACAG
>NW_025165275.1:0-1641 GCF_004010195.1 Chiloscyllium plagiosum
TGTACACCCCAGTCCAACACCGGCATATCCAAACCGTCGAAGCAGGTCCTTTCTTTCCCAGAAATGAAATATGCTTATTCAACACAAAATACAGGACAACACGACTTTCTGGACAAACCAAAGTATGAAATGTACAAAAAGATAAGATTGTTAAAATACACTCATGATATCGAGCTATATGAATTGAAATGTGGATTACTAAACCATGAAAGTGGAGTGCAAACTCTTTCAGCCATCACTTGACCCACAGCTGAGATGCTGAGTTGCCCTCTGACAGTGATCCCCCTCACTGTGATTGTCTGGCCCAGTCTCTCGCACAATGACTCAGGAGGTTATCGGTTCCTGCTACTATTGACACAATCCATTTAAATTAATCCACCTTATCTCTGGAGCCAGTCAATTGTTCTATTGGATTCTATTTAGCTGTCAGCCACTCAACTCTGTGATATTATAGGAGATAAATGACCTAGGATCACAACCAGTATCAGCATGGTGCTCACAGGGTATGGCTCCCAGACAGAGAGTTTGCGGTTCAGGGGAATGTTTAAATAAAGCTTCCATCTTCTGTCTATTTCTCCTCATGCTGTCTCCTGATCTATCTAATTTCATCCCCATTTCACACCCCTTCATTTCTCAAACACTCTGTCACTCCGTTTTCTGTCCTCTCTGTTAATCTCCCTTCACATTCTTTTTTTCTATTTCATTCTCTCTCTCTCTCTCTCTCTCTCTCTCTCTCTCTCTCTCTTTGTCTATCTCCAATAACTCTCTCTGCTTTCAGATACCGTAGATGGAGAGCTCGTGGGTGTACGAAGGACTGAATGGCCTCCGTCTGTGTTGTATTAATTCTGAGGTTCTCTGACCCACAATAAAAACGTTAGGTGCCTGCAGAGACAAGCTGGTTCAGTGAAGGATACAGGGCACAATCATCCATTATCTCTTGCTGTTCTCTGGTATATAGCGACTTCGAAATATCTGTTCAAATAAAATAGATTGAAATTCGAACAGTCGGGAGGACTTTCGCCAGATGATATTGCAATTAGGATTTAATAAACAGTTGCCACACACAAAATGTGGATTTGCCTGATAGCTACTCCTCCCAATTAACACTCCCTGGCTCCTGCCTGATACTGACGTAAATTGCCTTACTCCAATTCCATAGCTTCTCAAAAGGTCCTGACTAATCCATGTTCTCAGCTATCTTAAAACTGAAGGTGTTTCCAAAATGAATCCATAATGCTGTCCCCCTGAAATGTCAGTCACCTGTCCCGGCACATTAGCCAATACGAGGTCCAGTATGACCCTTCCTGTAGTAGACTATCCACATATCATTTCAAGTAAACAAAACAAATTCTTCCCCGTCTAAGCCACTTGCTCTAAGGGAGTCCCAGTCAATGTTGGGGATGTTGAAGTCACTCACTATGACAACTCTGTTTTTATTACACCTTTCCGTAACTGGCCCACACATTTGTTCTCAAAGTCTCGGTAGCTGTTGAAAGGACTGTAGTATAATCCGAACACAATAATTGCATCAATCTTCTTTTTGTGCTGTACTCATATTGCCTCAGTGCATGAGCCATCCAGTACGACCTCTCTGAGTGTAAATGCAAAATTATACCTGATTAGTAATACATCTCCTCCACC
>NW_025165276.1:0-1641 GCF_004010195.1 Chiloscyllium plagiosum
GGCAATTTGTTTTTTTTACAAAGGGAGTGGTAGGTGTCTGGAATGAACCTCCAGGGTTGGTGGTAGAGGCAGATACATTAGGGCTTTTTAAATGTTCATTTAGATAATTTGGAAGGATATGGACCAAGGGTAGGCAGAAAGGGTGAGTTTATTTTGCATTATATTCAGCACAACGTTATGGGCCAAAGGGCCCATTCCCGTGTTGCACAGATCTTTGAGAGAAAACTCATGTCTAACACATATGACATTTAATCTAATCAATATTTAGTCACTGGTGTCAAAAATAGGAATGAAATAATTAGAGAATGAACTTGACTCTAATCTAAAGATATAGTTTGACATTTACACAGGTAATGCTTTGGTATTTTTTTCTGAATTATCAGATTTGATGGAGATGTGTTGAAAATGTTTGCAGTTACTGATCTGCTGAACCAGAATTACCACTTTTAAACTGATGATTGGACTAGAAACCTTTTAGAAAACTTGAAAATATTCGGTAAAGTGAGATGCACATCATAATTTAATCCTACATTTCTTATTGCCAATACTCCAATAAAAAAAAAATTCACGTCTATACCAAAAAGATTGATTTTCCATCCAATGCTCATTGGAAATATCTGAATGCTACTCATTTCAACAATCAAAGTAACCATAGCCTCATCGATTAAGAGATATCTAATGACATTTCACCAATAATTAATGTTTATTTCGGCACATTGTATGTTCAAACAGCAATGTGAGATTTCTCTTTAATATTCAATTCACTGACAGCATATTAATAACTTAGTTATTGCTAATATCTAATAACTGATTAATCCAGTAAGGGATATAAAAGTGGAATTATGGCTCAGTACATCAACTGATGGAAAGATGTTGCAGTGTTCAATCTCCTAATTATTGTGAATATCGATGCATATTTTGATTTGATTTGATTATATTTTTCTTCCACGTCAAGATTTATTGTATCTCAGCAAGGGTTAAATATTTTAAAACTAAAAAAAATCAAATTTGTGACTTTTTTTGTAAACACGAGAAAAAAAACTTACATGCGTTTGTTCTTCCCTTTATCAATCAGAGTACATTTTGAATTGTTGGAAGTTGTACATTTGTGTAAGGAAGGGGAGCTGAATAATCACAGTGAAAATAACTTTTTGCGGCTAAGCATTCTAATTATCTTTTCATTATCAGAAAAATTGCTTTAAACATATTCAGCAGTTATATTTTTCATGAATTTACAATAACCGCACGATATGTCTATTTATTTTTCCTTCAATTGTCATGATATTATTTTTTTCGTAAGAGCCTATATACTTAGTACCATCATTATTGTGAATTACCATTTCATTCTCAGTGCATTGCGTAGAAACAGTCGAGTTAATTCCCAGCCCAATTATCGGAGTGAACACTGGTTAGTTTTCATTTGAGTAATCACAATTAATTATAATCCCACCCTCCCTTGGTGGGATGAAAGGAACCTGTGGAGCTCCAGCAGAGTGTCTCCCACGAGACCAGGAAGTGTGGGTTGAGTTCCCATCTTCAACAGAGATGCGCCAAAGCAGCTTAGAATGGTGATTAGAGAATATCTAAGCAGAGTTTGAATTGCTTTTAAATCCAATTTTGGATTTGCTCTGTCTGTTGTTC
>NW_025165277.1:0-1641 GCF_004010195.1 Chiloscyllium plagiosum
TCTGCACCTTCGGTGAAAAGAGGGCAGAAAATAAAATTGCAAAAACAACAAATGGTAAAAGGAAAGAAATGGGGGAGTTGTAAGAAATGGGGAAGTGTGTTGTTTTCGCAAAAAATGTAGTGATAATAAGCTTAAGTATAGTGCTGATAAAAGCGAGTGTAAAGGGCAGCTGCAGACAATGATTAAATCAGGAAACACGAGGGAAATATATAATTGGGTACTAACTTTAGTGTATAATAATTCTAGTAAATAATTTCTTTAATCATGATAGCTTAAATAATTTAATCTCAGCAAAATAGCTGAGATAGCTGAAACACATAAACTAGGCAAGAAAAGACACATTGTTAAAATGTATATTCTGGAATGGAATGTACCTTTGAACAATGGAAGATGTTACAAGCAAAACAGATAAAGTGAAAGGAACATCAAGATCCAAGTTTAGCAGAATCTTCCTTATGTCAGCACTTACAGAGGGAAGGGTCGCCACCTTGGAGAAGGGGAGAAATAATAAGACCAGATCGCAAGTTAGTCAGAGAATAAAGTTGATTGTGTAATGTAGGAGTCAGAAGAGGTGACCTCACGCAGCTCAAAAGTATAACTGTGTATTAGTTTGAATGTTCATTGCTCATTTGCTTCTGCAATTGATGCCCTTTCTTATAAGATATTAGAATAAATTCTAATTGTTTCCGGTGTTAGTGCTCTCGTTTAAATTTAATTGATTTTGCTTCGAACAACCACAACCTGTAACATTTTTGTGCAAGGATAATCTCCTCAGTCTGCCATTAACATCAACATGACTTACGTTTCAGTAATTACTGTGGGTGAACACGTCAGGGTCAGAACCATGTAAACCTCAACCTGATACGAACACATTAAAGCTACCACACTTCACCAACATATCTGATCGAAGCTGTGCAGTACTGCCACATTCAGTCATAAATGGTGTCGGACGATTAAGTAAATGACTGGAGGAGAGGATTCCATCAGTATCCCCACAGTGCATAACAGAACTGCCCTGTACACCAGTGTAAAACACAAGGATGTAGTATCTGCACAATTCTCATCCAGAAGCGTTGAATTGATGAACCACCTCACTCTCGTCATGGTGCCCACAGAATCACAGATGCCAGTCTTCAACCAATTCGATTTTCTGCTCATGACATGAAGAAACATCTGGACAGCGTAGATGCGACAAAGGCATTGGGCCCTGACACTATTCCTGCAATTGGACTGAAGCCTTGTGCTGCACAACAAGCTGTGTCCCTGGGGAAGTTGTTTCATTCCAGCTCCAAATCTGACATCTCCTTGGTAATGTGGAAAGTTACACAGCTGTGCCCAGTCCCCTAAGAGGAGAATAATTACAATCTGACCAACTACCACCCCCTCAATCCAATCACGATAGTCACATTGTTGGGAGATCTTTTTGACAGAGCTGTTAAGCAGCACAGAAATGACCTGATCAGTGTGGTTTCCGATAGGTCCCCATTTGGAGATGGTGCTGTTGTGGAAATGTCACTGGATTACTAATCAAAACTAGGATAATGCTCTGGCAGCTGGTGTAGGTTAAAAAAACAATTGATATCATATTAAGTTGCAAAATCTGGTGTGAGTAACAGTGACCTTGAAGCCAATGTCGATTGT
>NW_025165278.1:0-1641 GCF_004010195.1 Chiloscyllium plagiosum
TATGCCTAACAAGTCTTTCCCCCCTCTTCCCCCCCCACCCCATCCCAATCTTGTCATCACTATAAATACCACTTTTTCCTGGATATCCGTTCTGATGAAGAGTCATGGAGATGTACAGCATGGAAACAGACCCTTCGGTCCAACCCGTCCATGCTGAACAGATATCCCAACCCAATCTAGTCCCACCTGCCAGCACCCGGCCCCATATCCCACCAAACCCTTCCTATTCATATACCCATCCAAATGCCTCTTAAATATTGCAATTGTACCAGCCTCCATCACTTCCTCTGGTAGCTCATCCCATACCCGTACCACCCTCTGTGTGAAAATGTTTCCCCTTAGGTCTCTTTTATGTCTTTCCCCTCTCACGATAAGCCTATGCCCTCTAGTTCTGGACTCCCCGACCCCAGGGAAAAGACTTTGTCTATTTATCCTATCCACGCCCCTCATTTTGTAAACCTCTATAAGGTCACCCCTGACGTTCCAGGGAAAACAGCCCCAGCCTGTTCAGCCTCTCCCTATAGCTCAAATCCTCCAACCCTGGCAACATCCTTGTAGATCTTTTCTGAATCATTTCAAGTTTCACAACGTCTTTCCGATAGGAAGGAGACCAGAATTGCACGCAGTATTCCCACAGTGGCCTAACCAATGTCCTGTACAGTTGCAACATGACCTCCCAATCCTGTAGTCAATACTTTGACCAATAAAGGAAAGCAAATCAAACGCCTTCTTCCTTAACTTTGCTTTCTTCCCACTGATGCTGCCAGACCTGCTGAGTTTTTCCAGCCATTTCTGTTTGATTGTTTACTTCAATGTTCAATTCCCCTCATTATGAGGAATAGCATTCCATTAGCCGCCTTGATTATGTGATGTACCTGTATACTAACTTTTCGTGAGTCTTGCACCAAAATGCCTATATCCCTTTGCTGTTTGGAATGGTCATGTTTACCATTCCTAAAAATGTATGAGAATTAGTTGCAAAATAATACCATATGTGATTGCTGATGGCATAAAGTACAATATGATTTCTTGGATGTCATTGATTCAACGTAGGATTCTCTTGATTTGTCTCCCACTCTTGCTGCCTTACTATTTAGAATAATAAATATAAAATTTCTATAATGGTTTCATCAATCTTCTGACATAACCTCAGCAAGTAAAATTTAAATTCTTGTAAAATGGAAAGAAATCAGCACGAGTCCTATTGCAATTTTATCCCTGAGAATTCTACTATCTAGCAGAGTGCAACTTGGTTCAAAGTGCCACTCAACTTAATTTCATTAACCCTCCTTTGCAGACCTTCTTTAATTTTGATTTTTAAAATTATTTTCCCTATATTCTCTGCTTAAACATTTTTTCAGAAACGGAAGTGAAACACTTTATATGTATGAAAACACACAAAAAATGTCAATTCTTTACAGATTTTTACTTTTAAGTATATCTTTCCTGTGTATTCTTGTATTATCCTCATTTCTTTTTGTTTGGAAGAATTATAAGGTTTGAACCCACTTGAAATTAATACTTAATATGTGTTCCCATCCAAAGCTGATTGAAGTTAATTTGAAGCATATTTTCAGACAAAGTGACAATGTCGGAAAGTGTAGCACCTGAAAAAGCACAGCAGGTCAGGCAGCATCCGAG
>NW_025165279.1:0-1641 GCF_004010195.1 Chiloscyllium plagiosum
TTTCTTTATCGTTCTTATCCCAACCATATCCAATTCATTAAACCATGTTTATGCAGTTATTTTCAATACGTCAAACGTTTAATTTTCAACTGATTATTTGCCAGCAACGTAACAGAAACAGAAATTGTTGACAAAATCTGCTGGTCTTGCAGCATCTGTGGAGATATGTCAGAGTTAATGTTTCGGGTCGAGTGACTCTTCCGCAAGACAGAATACAAACGGATTCTGTCTTTCTCTTCATTCAGTCTTTAAACTATAGTTCCATAATTCTGGCCTTTGTGAGAAAATGGACAGAAGGATAATATATCGTGACCTGGGAAAGGTTACCTAGAACACCAATCGTCTCCACTGCTGTGTAATAAATAGCATATGGTACCCCTCTTGGTGGGGCATGATTTTGCTGCAGAATGTAGTGGTGGCCGTTTGTTAAGCGTTCAGAAAAGTTCGTTTAAATAATTGGAACTCAAATTCTCCCAAGATAGGATTTGGAAGATTCTGCATCAGTCACATGTTAGGAATCATCAGCATTTACATTGTCAACAGTAACTAAGTAATAATTAGGCTTGCTTTCACATGACTGTTTATTGCCATGTTTAACACAAACGAATTAACACAACTTGCAATGAATTCAGTGCAAGCGTTCAGAAAAGTTCGTTTCAATAATTGGAACTCAAATTCTCCCAAGATAGGATTTGGAAGATTCTGCATCAGTCACATGTTAGGAATCATCAGCGTTTACATTGTCAACAGTAACTAAGTAATAATTAGGCTTGCTTTCACATGACTGTTTATTGCCATGTTTAACACAAACGAATTATCGCAACTTGCAATGAATTCAGGCGATAAAAGTCAATATACCAAATATGTCGCACTGTTAAATTGACACTTTCTGATCGAATTTTAGGAAAAACGCCAAGTGAAAGAATAACATGTACAACACGCTCAGTCCGACATTCATCCATTGGTTGTGTCACATCATCAAAGAACATAAATAGATTTGTCAGTCATGGCATGACCGTGAAAAAGTAAGGTTAACTGTCTATTATATCTTCATTTTGTATCCCTTTCATCCACTATCATGGCCTCTATCAGTTCTTTTCTTACCGCAATGCTGTGTAACTGCAATTTTCCCGATGTCAGTTTCCTAAATAAAAGTGTTATATTACCATCCTCCAGTTCCCGTTCACTGAATTTGTAACCAGGCAGACTTGGAAAAAATCGGTTAACAGTTCCAGAATATGTTTCGTCATATCTCTCAGCAATATAGGCTGCATCGTTCACGACCCCAGTGTCATCTCCATCTGACGTTTTCCAGATTTTTAATATTATCTTCTTCATCTATCTCAACACTGCTCAGTTGTTCAAGTCCCACAAATTTAACATCAGCATTGAACCAATTTCGAATTTGAAAAATTCAGAAGCGTTATGTTCATTTTGTACTGATAATGTATTATTTGCTTCAGTGATCAGTGTTATTCACTTTTCTTTTTATGATTAACTGCAACTTTCTATTGGCTACAGCAGAGAGTCCATCATTTTCTCATACTTTCTGTCAGCCCTCTTCTTTCAAACATTAGCTTCTCTTCTGCATTTGAGATACTCTTCCTAATTTCTAGTAATGTTATTATTTCACAAATCATG
>NW_025165280.1:0-1641 GCF_004010195.1 Chiloscyllium plagiosum
TTATCATTGGTGGGCATCAATCATCTTAGCCGTAGGGCACCTCTGCAGGAGATTCTCAGCGTAGCTTCCTCAGCCCCGGGCATCTCCAGTTTGTCATCATAGAATCCCTACAGTGTGGAAGGAGGTTATTCAGCCCATTGAGTCCAAACCGAGCAGATTAGATCCCCTACAATGTGGAAACAGGCACTTAGGCCCAATCAGTCCACACCGACCCTCCGAAGAGTAACCCACCCAAACACATTTCCGTCGGACTAATGCACCTAACATAATGGACAATTTAGTATGGCCAATTCACCTGGTGTGCACATCTTCGGACTGTGGGAGGAAACCGGAGCACCTGGAGGAAACTCATGCAGACAAGTGGGGAATGTGCAAACTCCACACAGACAGTTGCCCAAGGCTCGAATCGAACCTGGGACCCTGGTTAGCTACTGAGCCACCGTGCCAGCAGAAGAGGCGGCATTCACTGAATTCTACAATATTTTCAGGATAAGTTGTCCCTCTTCAGCTCTTGAAACCGGCTGTGACCATGTGCAACAAGATTTGGCCAACGTGCTGTTAAAGTCTGGGTAACGTTTATGTAACAGCACAGTACATTTCCACAGTGAAAGGAGTTCATTCAGCACCTCAATCTGGTTTCACAAGAATGTGGTGAAGCCATTCATCCCATCAAAACTACTGGGCAAAAATAGGGATACCCCATTCAGTCCCTCCTGCCTATAGCACAGGAAGTCAGGGAGTCTGTTCTCTCCCACATGTAACGTACATGGGAACAGAAAGAACCATTTCACACCCGGAGTCATTTACAAAGGAACAGGAAGAGGTTATTCAGCTTGACAAGCCACTAACACAGGAACAGGAAAGTGTCAGAGATGCTCCAACATCACAAACAAATGGAGCAAGGGCTGCACAGACAGACTGCTCCGAATTGATCCACATGGCTTAATTATTCATGATACATCTGTGTTACTTTAACATGGTTTTCTGGCAGTCGGAATGAAACCAACTTCTTTAGCCATTCTCTAAGTTATCTTCCATCTCCAAGAAGGCAGACCCATAGTCTCCGTGGAGGTCAGAAGCCGTTGGGAAATAACTAACTGTTTCAGAATGAAGGTAATATGGCTGCAGTCAGGATTGTGTACAAGGTGACATTCAATGCAGTGCCACACAGTAACTGTGCATTCAAGTGCTCAGAGTTCAATCAGAGCATGTACCTCGCTGTCAATCGACATGGGGGCTCTGCAGATGCATGTAAATATCATGAATCAAACATCCAATGAAAAATATGACATTTTCACCCCATTCAGCTGTTTGGGACCTAATGAGTTTCTGGCCAGACCCATGAGGCTTCAACTTCTTATTCTCTCACAGCGCTCCGGATAAAGTACATAGTTACTGCACGCTCTCCTCAAGGTAACATCATGCCAGTGTTTAGTCTGGTCAAACCACTTTGCACTCTCTCAGTGACAAAAGGATCGTTATTTATAAAGCAGACCAAACCTTTACACAATGCACCAAATACTCTCTCAACAAATCACGATCAGTGGGAAACATAGTCTAACTTATGTACTTCAATAATTTTGCACGAAGGGCAACATATCATTTAATTCCTGCCCCGTATGAATTCCGTCAGTGACTTAT
>NW_025165281.1:0-1641 GCF_004010195.1 Chiloscyllium plagiosum
CACTGCAAAGTACTTTCAGAATTCTGTTTCCCCGCTAAGCACTGGCTCTCTCCCAGGCAAATAGCCTGCAATGAGATTTGGAGGAGTATAGGATGTCATTCTGGATGTGGATTAGCATTGGGAAGCTCAGAAATAAGGAACATACGACTGTGCTAGAGTGGGGTAGTGGGATTCATTTGGGATGAGCACACGGAAGCTGAGGAATAAACCTCAGCCACGCAGCATGAAAATATCCCTTTGAGCTGACAGGTCAGTCACACGAAACGAAAACTCGATCCCTGGGTAAAGAGGGTGGTAACCAAATGAAGACTGTCTGTTAGAACACAGTCTCTGGCACCTGGACGTGTGAATCATTACTGAGCAGGGTCTGTAGGAAGCAGAGGCAGAAATGTACTGAACAATTTCAGATATTCCTCGTAGACCACAAGACATAGGAGCAGAAATTAGGCCATTCACCCATCTGATAGTGTGGCACTCACTCAGTACTGACTCTCTTACAATGCAGGTATCCCCCAGACTGGTGCGCTGACAGTGCAGCACTCCCTCAGTAATGACACTCTGACAGTGTGGCACTCCCTCAGTACTGACTCTCTGACAGTGCAGCGCTCCCTCAGCACTGCCCCCAGATTGACCCACTGACATTGCGGCAATCCTCCATTACTGACCCCCTGATAGCGCAGCACTCCCTCAGTAGTATCCTCTGACAGTGCAGCACTCCCTCAGTACGAACCCTCTGACAGTGCAGCACTCCCTCAGAACTGACCCTCTGACAGTGCAGCCCTCCCTCAGTACTGATGCTCTGACAGTGCAGCATTTCCACAGTACTGATCCTCCGACAGTACGGGGGCACACCCACAGTGCTGACTCTGTCACAGTGCAGCCCTCCCTCAAACTGACCATCTGACAGTCCAATACTCCCTCAGAACTGACCCACTGACATTGCAGCAGTGCCTCAGTACTGACCCTCTGACAGTGCTGCACTCCCCCAGTACTGACCCTCTGACTGTGCAGCAATCCGTGAGTACTGACCCTCTGACAGTGCGGAATTACCTCAGTACTGACCCTCTGACAGCGCAGTGATCCTTTAGTTCTGACCCTCTTATAGTGCAGCACACCCTCAGCACTGACCCTATGACAGTACGGCACTCCCTCAGTACTGACACTCTGACAGTGTGGCACTCCCTCAGTACAGACCCTCTGACAGTGCGGCACTCCCTCAGTACTGACCCTCTGACAGTGCAGCACTCTCTCAGTACTGACCCTCTGACAGTGCAGCCCTCCCTCAGTACTGATCCTCTGACAGTGTCGCAATCCTTCAGTACTGACCGTCTGACAGTGCGGCGCTCCCTCACAACTGACACTCTCACTGTGCGGCACTCCCTCAGTACTGACCTTATGATAGTGCATGCTCCCTTAGTGCTGACCCTCTGACCATGTAGTGCTCGTTCAGTATTGACCCACTGATGGTGCAGTGCTCTCAAAGTGCAGAACGTCAGATAGAGTGGCATTCCATCTGGACTGAACCTCTGACAGTGTGGTGCTCCCTCAGGACT
The DNA here is from genome assembly GCF_004010195.1 of Chiloscyllium plagiosum. NCBI lineage: Eukaryota > Metazoa > Chordata > Chondrichthyes > Orectolobiformes > Hemiscylliidae > Chiloscyllium > Chiloscyllium plagiosum. Next base: position 1,554 of record NW_025165281.1, read on the forward strand.
GACCCTTTGACAGTGCAGCATTCCCTCAGTACTGATCCTCTGGCAAAGCAGCAGCACCTCAGTACTGACCCTCTGACAGTGCGGCACT
>NW_025165282.1:0-1641 GCF_004010195.1 Chiloscyllium plagiosum
GTGGAGGAGATGCGGTGGAGGGCACCGTCGACGACGTCGGGGGGGAAATTGCGGTCCTTGAAGAAGGAGGCCATCTGTGTTGTACGTATTTTGAACTGGTCCTCCTGGGAGCAGATGCGGCGGAGACGAAGGAATAGGGAGAATGGGATGCGACGTTGTACCAAAGCGTCTGTTTCCGTACTGTACATCTCTATGGCTCCATGATTCTATGGCTTCATTTTTTGTTTCCTCAAAATTTAACTCCATTATCACCATTCGTAATTCATTGCCACACCCAATTTCGCTTGGATTTGAATATCTTGTCGGCATGGATTTGTTGTATCAAAGCGTCTGTTTCCATACTGTACATCTCTATGGCTCCATGATTCTATGGCTTCATTTTTTGTTTCCTCAAAATTTAACTCCATTATCACCATTCGTAATTCATCTAAAGTTACTTATTTTATGCTAAATCTGCAAATATGCGGAACATTCTATCATACCTATTACATCTTGTCTGCACGTTTTGTTTTCACATGCGACAACACATCTGGATTTGTATTTTTATGACCTGCGACATGTGTAGTCGGTGTATTAAACCAGTGACAGAAGACTCCAGCAAAATAGTCTGTCGTTTTTGTCCTTGCATCTTTCCAAATAGGTAGGAGTGTTATCGTCCATTCCAAATCCATATCTGATATAATGTTCGTAACATAAGCATTCAAAAATTGAAAGGCCTGAAATAGCCAGATTAACTTCTTTTTTGGTGGTCGAGTATTTTCTCTGCCGTGTTTCTTTGCGAAATTACCAAGTGGCATTTTAAATCCACCATCATCAACACAGCTCCAACTCTTATATCACTGGCACCAATAGCGACTTGAAAGGATATCATGATATGTGGTGTGGCGTGATGGTCATCACTGCTTTTAAATTCTCAAATTTCTTTTGGTATGGTTCTACCTCACCGAAATTTCATGTTTATCTTTAGCAAATCCATCTGTAGTGCCACCACACTGCTGACGTTTGGTGCAAAAGTCCAGTAGAATCCAATCAGTCCCAGAAATGGAAGCACCTCTTTCTTTGAGGGTAGTCTTGCAAATTCGTCAATGGCATTTGACTTTATGTTCATGGAAGTCATTCTTCCACGTCCGATGTTGTATGCCAAAGAACATCACTACTGCAGATGCAAATTCAGTTTCTATGAAATTTAGATACAGGTTTGCATCCCACAGTTTTTTAAAGAGCGCTACCAAATGCACCATTTGATCATTCTATGAATGACAAAAGATCACTAAATCATCAACATTGACTGCACAGTCTGTCAATCCTTTCGCAAGTTTGACATTTGGCTCGTGCGGTCTTCATTCCAAAGGGCATATCTTTGAAACGATATTGGCCCTTTGTGGCTAGAAACGCCGAGACGTCTTTCACTCTCTCCAAAATAGGGACTTTCCAGTAACAACGCTGTAAGTTCAAATTTGTGATGGACGTGGCTTGCTCATTTACTTTCCAAATAGTCCTCCAGCTTTGAATTGAGTGCAAGTCTGACTCAACTACAGCATTGACTTTCCGATAATCCAAAGAGAATTGTTCAGGCTTCAGAACCAACACAACGCGTGAACCTCGCATATTTTCAGTTGGCTTGATGATTTTCGTCTTGGA
>NW_025165283.1:0-1641 GCF_004010195.1 Chiloscyllium plagiosum
CAGGCTGTTCAGATATTTACATGGTCACAATGTGAACAGCCAGTTTTTAAGTGATACCTGCGGAGTATTTGTTAACAGTTCTTAAAATATTTTTCCTGAGGGCAGTTGAGTTAACCACATTGCTGTGGGTCTGGAGTCACATGTTGGCCAGACCAGGTGAGGATGACCGTTTCCTTCCCTACAGGATATTAGTGAACCAGATGGGTTTTTAACAATCGACAATAGTTTCATGGTCATCATTCGCCTTTTCATTCTAGATTGTATTCAATTCCGATGCCACCATCAGCCATGTTGGGATTCTATCCCTAATCCTCGGAACATTGCACATGTCACTCATCTGGCAGGAATACCATTAAGCCATTGCCTCCCTTTTAGCAATGTTTAAAATAAAGTTCCATCATTCTAGGTGTACAATGTGCGATAAAATACTGCAACGTCCATGTGTCAGCCTCTCCGAAAGGTCAATCAACAGAAATTTGTTTGGGGCCAAATATTTCACTTTTTTTTTGGCGGGGGGGGGGGTTTATTAAACAAAAATGAATCCAAATAAAAATCCCATGCCAAGGACATGTAATTTCTGAAGCCGGAGGGGTTTACAGAGACAGGGAGGGTTGTGGGGCCAGAGGGGGACTGTTGTCCAAACATCACTGTGGTGTACATGGACTGCAGCATTTCAGGGAGGCGGTTAACCACCACTTTCTCCAAGACAAGTAAAGGTGGCCAATAAATACTGATCTGGGCAGCAAAGGCAACCCCCAGTGAATAAAACCAAGCAGTGACCTCTCTGAGCTGACTTGCTGTGAAGTTAAAAACCTCTCTGGAAATGGAGTGAGCAGAGAAGAGAAACAGTGACATTTCACAGCTGCCCTCCGAGAGACCTCACCCTTGGAAGTACTCCGAGCCGGGGATCAGCTCAGTGAGTTTCAGTCTCTTCAAATATCAATCTTAGTTGGTTTTATTTTATTCAATCTACAATAGTGAGTAAGGTGAGGATTTCTTTTTAATGTCTTAGGGTCTCTTGATTAAATGTTTAAGATATGAAACATAAGCATTAAGTTATGCTCGGGCAGTATTTTTCGAGCAGTAAGCCTGTGTCTTTGTTTTGGTCTGTAGATTGTGAAGGCGGAGAGATGACCTGTTGTAGAGTGGCGTGCTGTTCATGTCGGATGTGGGAGATTAGGGAGAGTTTCAATGATCCTGATGATCATGTCTGCAGCAAGTGTGATTGCAAATCCTATTGGAACGCATGGATTGGTGGAGGAGTGATTAAAGGCAGTGAGGAATTGACAGGAGCCGAGGGGGTGTTATAGGTGGCAGTGTCAGGATTGCAGGATACTGCAGATACAGTCAGGTAGATGGGTTACCGCCAGGAAAGCTAGGGGGGTTAGGTCGGTACTGCGGGAGCCTCCTGTTGCTATCCCCATCTCAGACAAGTATACTGTTTTGGAAAATGTAGGTGGTCATAGACTTTCAGGGGAATGTAGCACTGACAGTCAAGTTACTGGTACTGAGACTGGCTTTTAACATAATATGAGGTATATCCAGTTCCACACGATCGATGGTGATCGGGGACTCTCTCGTCAGGGGCACAGTCTGCTGTTTCTGCACCTGACAGTGAGACATCAGAATGGGGTGGTGCCT
>NW_025165284.1:0-1641 GCF_004010195.1 Chiloscyllium plagiosum
AGAGGCCTGCTGCAGGGAGAGGTTGAAGATGTCTGAGAAGACGTCTGCCTGTTGTTCTGCACATGCTCTGAGTGTACGGCCTGGTACTCCGTCTTGTCCTGCCTTGGATTCAACCGACGGAAAACCGATCTGACCTCTGAAGCAGTGACTGTTGGGATAGCTTCGTCAGGACTTGTTGGAATCGGTGTTACCTCTCAAAGTGAGCAGAGAAGGTGTTGAGACAATCTGGGAGGGATACGTCATCGCCTGCTATCTTGCACTGTCTCTTTTTAGAACCTGTGATGTCATTAAGTCCTTGCCATAGTCGCTGGGTATCTGTCTGGGTTTCTAGTTTGGAGAGGCATTGGTCCTTGACTGTCTTAATGGCTCTGCGAAGGACATACTTGGATTCCTTATATTTGAGTGTGTCTCCTGATCTGAAGGCCTCATGCCTGGTTTTTAGTAGGTTCTATATGTCCTGATTCATCCAGGGTTTCCTGTTGGGGAACACCCGGATTGACTTCCTCGGTTTGCAGTCCTCCCCACCCTTGCTGATAAAGTCTGTGACAGTGGTGGCGTACTCATCCAAGGTACCTGCAGACTGTTTGAACATGGCCCAATCAGCCAATTCTAGACAGCACTGGAGTTGATCCTCTGCCTCCTTCGACAAGCACTGGATTTGAATCCGCGAGGGGGGACTCCTGCTTGAGCTTTTGCCTGTAAACCAGGAGAAGAAACATGCATTGTGGTCGGAGTTCCTGGAAATGAGGGCGGGGGATGGAGCGGTAAGCATCCTTCACAGTGGTGTAGCCATAGTCTAAAATATTCTGGCCCCTGGTGGGGCAGGTATTGTTCTGGTGGTACTTGGTCAATACCTTCCTTAGATTGGCTGATTGAAGTGGCCAGTCACAATATACAGGGCCTCGGAGTGTTCCATCTCCAGGGTGTTATGGTGGAGTACAGCACATCCAGAGCTTCCTCAACCTTTACTTGTGGTGGTATGTACACAGCAGTTAGTATAACAGTGGTAAATTCCCGTGGGAGATAGAAGGGGCGGCATTTGACGGTGAGGAATTCAAGGTTTGGGGAACAATGGCTGCACAGGGTTGCAATGCCCATGTACCACAAGTTGTTGAATCCAAAGCAAACCCCTACAGAATTGCCTGACCTGAGGACAATGCACAGTCCATACGATGGATAGAAAAACCATCAGCCTGAAGTGCGCAGTCGGGAATGGATGGGATGAGCCTGATTTCTGTGAAGCAGAGGGTGCAGCTTCCTGCCATTCACACTGGAAGCTGAGCCATGATCTGAAACTGGACGGATCACCTGGCACTGACCCATGCACCGAAAAATGCAGAAACAGCCCTGTCGATCCTGCATTCCCTGTTTGCTTTCTATCATCTTTTCTTGTCCTTCGTGCCCTTACTGTAAAGACTTTGATCTGATTGAAACTGATATAACTTCTGACCATTGCTATCATGTCATTGCAAGCCTTAGCTCAATTATAAGAACACATCAAGTTGACAGAGCTCATCGAAAGGGACTTTCAATTGGATTAGCTCCACAACCACATGAATATAATGAGAGTTTTCACACGTTTCACAGACTTGATTACGTTTCCCACAATAAAGACAAAGTGGTGATACTGAGCTGAGGGCA
>NW_025165285.1:0-1641 GCF_004010195.1 Chiloscyllium plagiosum
AATAAGGTCACTCCTCAGAAACAACGCTCCAGGCAATATAGCCCCAGCCCTTTTTCTCATTTACTACTCTCCGTGTAGCTCAACATCACTCGCCACCATCGCCCCACCCAACACTGTCAATATACTTGGAAATCTTTTTGGCATGCTTTCTAGTTTAACAACAGATTTCCTACAGCAGTGAGAACAAAATTAAAGGCAGTACTACAGAACTGGCAGAACATAGCGTGTAGGCAAAAGTGAATATTGCAGATACAGGAGATTACAGTCGAGAGTGCGGTGCTTGTAAAGCACATCAAGTCAGGCAGCATCTGAGGAGTAAGAGAATCAATGCTTCGGGCAAAAGCGCTATTCCTGATTAAGGACTTTTGCCCAAAACGTGGAATTTTTCTGCTCCTCCGATGCTGCCTGACACGTTCTGTTTTTTCAGGACCACACTCTTAACCCAGTGTAAATCCCAGATGGCCTCCTTCTTCAAAGACAGTAATTTCCCTTTCCACATGATCGATGGTGCCATTCAGAGCATCTCATCCACTTCCCATACCTCTGCCTTCACCAATCACCCCTCCAAACTCAACAGGTAAAAAACATCCTGTTCCTCACCTTCCGTCCAGCCAAATTTCCAGAAACAATGCATTATGCTCCCCCATCTGCGCCACCTACAAACAGGCTCCCATCACCAGGGATATATTTCCCTCCCCACCACGATCTGCGTTCCATAAAGAACATTCCCGACGCCCCACCACGATCTGCGTTCCATAAAGAACATTCCCGACGTGACTCCTTTGTCAGGTCCACACCACCCAACAACCCACCCGCCACTCTTGGCACCTTCCCCTGCCACCACAAGAATTAGAAAACTGCACCCTCGCCTCCCCCTCACCTCCGTCCGAGACCCCATAGAATCCTTCCACATCCTTCGGAGTTTTACCTGCACTTCCACACACGTTGCCTACACTACCCGTTACTCCTGATGTCTCCTCGACATTGTGGAGACCGGACGCTAATGTGTGGAACACTTCAGAGAACATCTCTGGGACACCCGCACCAACCAACCCCACCACTCCGTGGCTGAACACTTTAACTCCCCCTTCCACTCCGCCATGGACATGCAGGTCCTGGGACTCCTCCACCACCAAACCTTAACCACCCGACGCCTGGAGGAAGGAAGGATTAACTTTTGCCTTGGGACTCTGCAACCACATAGGATCAATGTGGATTTCACCAGTTTTCTCATTTACCCTCTCTCCAACTTATCCCAGTTTTCAACCTTCCAACTCATCACTGCCCCATCCTACCTGTTCAATTTCCTTCCCATCTATTTGTCCCACCCTCCTCTCCCACATATCATCTCCAACCCTTCCTTCATCTACCTATCAAATTATTAGTTATCTTCCCCAACCCCATCCACTTCTCATTTATCTCCCAGTTCACTTGGGCCACAAACCTCATTCCTGATGAAGGGCTTACACAAAAAATGTCAATGTTCCTCTGATGCTGCCTGACCTGCTGTGCTTTTCCAGCAACACTTTCACAACTCTGACCTCTAGCATCTGCAATCCTCACTTTCTCTCTTGCGTTAATGTATCCAGAAATTTCCCCAGCAGACAATTATGCAGCTGCTCTGTTCTTTTATCCCTTTCT
>NW_025165286.1:0-1641 GCF_004010195.1 Chiloscyllium plagiosum
ATTATATCCTTGTTTTCATGTTAAATGTTTCTACTTATAAATCCAATGATCCTATATTACAATATAGTTGTAGTCATGTGGCACCATAAACCATCCTAATGTATGTCACAGGAATCTTATAAAACAATGTGTGAAACCAAGGCACAAAGGTAAATTTTATGTCAGATGACCAGAACTATGTCAAAGAGGAATGCCTTAAAGAAAGGAAATATGCTAGAGACGCAGAAAATTTCAAAGAGGGAATTCCAGATATCGGGGCCGAGGTTACCAGAGGAACAGTCACCGAAGATGCAACGATTAAATGTACAGATGAGGCACTAAAAGAGGAGTACAGATATCTCAGATGGTTATGAATTGGATGAGATTACAGAAATGGGAAGGGTTGAGGTCATGGAGAGATTTGGGAAGAAGGATGAGAACCTTAAAACGAGGACATTGTTTTCCTGGGAGCCAGTGCGGGTCTGAGCACACAGAAACGCAGTGGAGTCAAGCCATGGGCAGCAGAGTTTTGACTGGCCTCAAGTTTGTCGAGTGTAAAGTGTGGGAGATCTGACCAGACCTGGTCAGAAAAGGCAAGTCTAGAGGTAACAAAGGCATGGGTAAGGGTTTCAGCAGCAGATGGGTTGAGATGGGGTGAAGTTAGATGATGTTATTAAGATTACTAATGAGTTTTGTGGTAGCACAAAAGTGAACATGTTTTCTTAACCATATTATTAACTTGTCCTGTTATGGTTAGTAATCTGCAGACATGACAATCCTCATTAAAACACTGAGAAATACAACTTTTCGATCAAATTCAGCCTTACTCACAATCACATGAGAGGGGTGTGAAATCTCAGAATTTTTTTATGTTGCTGGTGTTAGGGCAGAATAACTAATTGAAACACTTGACCCCAGGTTCAGTTTAATCATCAAAGAGTTTATTGTTTTGCACTAGTGAGGAGAGAGCCTCTGGTAATCCAGGGACTTCTCCCCTGAATAAAGGGAAACATACACTTTTTATACATTTGCTTTTACCCTGTCTTTAGCTGTCACAAACCATCATTAATTATTCATAATAATTAGTACGATTAATTAGTTACATACACATCCAATCAGGTTTATCGTATGACTGTGATCAGTCCATGGACGTCCCATTATCTCATGATGTTTACCAGATGACCTTATCCATTATCCTTAGGTTTTCCTAATACACCTTATTAAACCACATTCCAGACTTTAGCCCCTGCCCCAGTTATTCAGTACGCCTTCATTTTTCTTTCATGGCATTTGGAGCATAGCTGGTTGTGCCAATATTTACTGTCAACTCTAACAGGAACGAGGCTTTCTTTATCTGCTTTGGACATGATATCAACAAGAATGCAGTTAAGTATCCCAATGACTGAAGACTTAAAACTCCATTTTGATATGTGACGTGTCGCTACAATGAACTGGGAGTCTTAAATGATGTGGGTCAGGTCCTTCCTTTCTATCCCATGATGAATATCAAATTTTGGACCAGCCTGGTACAGAGGCTTCTATCAGCATTCTCAAAGATGTTCATAATCAAACTGTCTCTGAACAAGCAGCTGCATTGACTTCTATCCCAACAGAGTCACTTGTATGCAATTCACTAGACCCTTTGTGTGTTACTTTAATCTT
>NW_025165287.1:0-1641 GCF_004010195.1 Chiloscyllium plagiosum
CCTCAAGGATGTGGGAGTAACAGTCATCCTCAAGGATGTGGGAGTAACTGTTGTACCTCAATGCTGCGGGAGTAACAGTCATCCCTCAATGATGTGGGAGCAACTGTCGTCATCCACGCTGTGGGAGTAACAGTCGTCCCTCAATGATGTGGGAGTAATAGTCATATCTCAATGATGTGGGAGTAACCGTCATCACTCAAGGATTTGGGAGTAATAGTCATCCTCAAGGATGTGGGGGTAATAGTTGTCCCTCAAGGATGTGGGAGTAACATTCGTCCCTCAATAATGTGGGATTACCAGTTGTCCCTCAGTGATGTGGGAGTAACAGTTATCCCTCAATGATGTGGAGTGACAGACATCCCTCAATGATGTGGGAGTAACAGTCATCCTCAATGATGTGGGAATAACTGTCATCCTCAATGATGTGGGAGTAACTGTCGTCCCTCAATGATATGGGAGTAATAGTCAGACCTCAATGATGTGGGAGTAGCAGTCATCCCTTAAGGATGTGGGAGTAAAAGTCATCCCTCAAGGATGTGGGAGTAACAGTCATCCTCAATGATGTGGGAGAAACAGTCATCCCTCAAGGATGTGGAAGTAACAGTCACCCCTCAAGGATGTGGGAGTAACAGTCGTCCCTCAAAGATGTGGGAGTAACCGTCATCCTCAAGGATATGGGAGTAAAAGTCGTCCCTCAAGGATGTGGGAATAACAGTCGTCCTCAATGATGTGGAAGTAAATGTCGCACCTCAATGCTGCGGGAGTAACAGTCATCCCTCAATGATGTGAGAGTAACAGTCATCCCTCAATGATGTGGGAGTAACTGTTGTCCCTCCATGCTGTGGAAGTAACAGTCATCCCTCAATGATGTGGGAGTAATTGTCGTCCCTCAATGATGTGGGAGTAACAGTCATCCCTCAAGGATTTGGGAGTAACAGTCATCCTCAAGGATGTGGGAGAAACAGTCATCACTCAAGGATGTGGGAGTAACAGTCGTCCCACAATGACGTGGGAGAAACAGTCGTCCCTCAATGATGTTGGTGTAACAGCCATCCCTCAAGGATGTGGGAGTAACTGTCATCCCTCAAGGATGTGGGAGGAACAGTCATCCATCAATGATGTTTGAGTAACAGTCAATCTTCAATGATATGGGAGTAACAGTCATCCCACACGAATGTGGGAGTAACATTCGTCCCTCAAGGATGTGGGAGTAACAGTCATCCCTCAAGGATGTGGGAGTAACAGTCATCCCTTAATGATGTGGAAGTAACAGTCATCCTCATTAATGTGGGAGTAACTGACACCCCTCAATGATATGGGAGTAACATCGTCCCTCAATAATATGGGAGTAACAGTCATCCTCAAAGATATGGCAGTAACAGTCGTCCCTCAAAGATGTGGGAGTAACCGTCATCCTCAAGGATATGGGAGTAACAGTCATCCCTCAAGGATGTGGGAATAACAGTCGTGCTCAATGATGTGGAAGTAACTGTTGTACCTCAATGCTGCGGGAGTAACAGTCGTCCCTCAATGATGTGGGAGTAACAGTCATCCCTCAATGATGTGGGCGTAATAGGTATCCCTCAAGGATGTGGAAGTAACTGTTGTCCCTTCATGCTGTGGGAGTAATAGTCGTCCCTC
>NW_025165288.1:0-1641 GCF_004010195.1 Chiloscyllium plagiosum
TCCAATACTCCATCTTTGCTCACTCACTCAATAATCCATCTTTGCTCATTGACTCCAATACTCCATCTTTGCTCACTCACTCAATACTCCATTTTGCTCATTCACTCCAATGCTCCATCTTTGCTCACTCACTCCAATACTCTATCTTTGCTCACTCACTCCAATGCCCCAGCTTTGTTCACTCACTCTAATGCTCCATCTTTGCTCACTCTCTTCAATACTCCATCTTAGCTCACTCACTCCAAAGCTCCATCTTTGCTCACTCCCTCGAATACTCTATCTTTGCACACTCACTCCAATGCCCCATCTTTGCTCACTCAATCGAATACTCTATCTTTGCTCACTCACTCCATTACTCCATCTTTGCTCACTCACTCCAATGCTCCATCTTTGCTCACTCACGCCAATACTCTATCTTTGCTCACTCACGCCAATACTCCAACTTTACTCACTCACTCCAATGCCCCACTTTTTCTCACTCACTCCAATACTACATCTTTGCTCACTCACTCAATACTCCATTTTGCTCATTCACTCCAAAGCTCCATCTGTCCTCACTCACTCCAATGCTCCATCTTTGCTCACACACTCCAATATTCTATCTTTGCTCACTCACTCCAATGCCCCAGCTTTGCTCACTCACTCCAATACTCCATCTTAGCTCACTCACTCCAAAGTTCCATCTTTGCTCACTCCCTCGAATACTCTATCTTTGCACACTCACTCCAAAACTCCATCTTTGCTCACTCACTCTAATGCTCCATGTTTGCTCAGTCACTCCAATACTCCATCTTAGCTCACTCACTCCAATGCTCCATCTTTGCTCACTCACTCAATACTCCATTTTGCTCATTCACTCCAATGCCCCATCTTTGCTCACTCACTCCAATACTCTATCTTTGCTCACTCACTCCAATGCCCCAGCTTTGCTCACTCACTCCAATACTCCATCTTTGCTCACTCACTCCAAAGCTCCATCTTTGCTCACTCACTCTAATGCTCCATGTTTGTTCACTAACTCCAATACTCCATCTTTGCTCATTCACTCCAATACACCATCTTAGCTCACTCATGCCAATGTTCCATCTTTCCTCATTCATTACAATACTCCATCTTAGCTCACTCACTCCAATGCTCCATCTTTGCTCACTCACGCCAATGCTCCACCTTAGCACATTCACTCCAATACTCCAACTTTGCTCACTCACTCCAATGCCCCACTTTTTCTCACTCACTCCAATACTCCATCGTTGCTCATTCACTCCAATCCTCCGTGACCCGGTCTTTGCTCATTCACTCCAATACACCATCTTTGCTCACTCAGTCCAATGCCCCAGCTTTACTCACTCACTCGAATACTCTATCTTTGCTCACTCACTCCAAAGCTCCATCTGTGCTCACTCACTCCAATACTCTATCTTTGCTCACTCACTCCAATGCACCAGCTTTGCTCACTCACTCTAATGCTCCATCTTTGCTCACTCTCTCCAATACTCCATCTTTGCTCACTCACTCCAAAGCTCCTTCTTTGCTCACTCCCTCGAATACTCTATCTTTGCACACTCACTCCAAAGCTTCATCTTTGCTCACTCACTCTATTGCTCCATGTTTGCTCACTCACTCCAATACTCCATCTTAGCT
>NW_025165289.1:0-1641 GCF_004010195.1 Chiloscyllium plagiosum
AGTGTTCAGGGATGTGTAGTTTAGGGTGGAATGACCACGATAAAATATCCCATAGTGTTCAGGGATGTGTAGGTTTGGGTGGATTGGCCATGATAAATTAGCCCATAGTGTTCAGAGATTGGCAGGTTAGGGTGGATTGGCCATGCTAAATTAGCCATAGTGTTCAGGGATGTGCAGGTTAGGGTGGATTGGCCATACCAAATTAGCCATAGTGTTCAGGGATGAGTAGGTTAGGGTGGATTGGCAATGCTAAATTACCCCATAGTGTTCAGGGATGTGTAGGTTAGGGTGGATTGGCAATGCTAAATGACCCACACTGTTCACGGATGTGCAGGTTAGGGTGGATTGGCCAAGCTAAATTACCCCACAGTGTTCAGTAATGTGTAGTTTAGGGTGGAATGACCACGCTAAATTACCCCATAGTGTTCAGGGATGTGTAGGTTCGGGTGGATTGGCCATGCTAAATTACCCATAGTGTACAGGGAGGTGTAGGTTAGGGTGGATTGCCCATGCTAAATTACCCATAGTGTTCAGGGATGTGCAGGTTAGGGTGGATTGGCCATGCTAAATTACCCACAGTGTTCATTGATGTGTAGGTTAGTGTGGATTTGCCATGCTAAATTAACCAATAGTGTTCAGGGATGTGCAGGTTAGGGTGCATTGACCATGCTGAATTACTCCATAGTGTTCAGAGATGTGCAGGTTAGCATCGTTTGGCCATGCAAAATTACCCCATAGTGTTCAGGGATGTGCAGGTTAGAATGGATTGGCCTTGCTAAATTACCCCATAGTGTTCAGGGATATGGAGGTTAGGCTGGATTATCCATGCTAAATTACCCATAGTGTTCAAGGTGGTGTAGGTTAGTGTGCATTGGCCATGCTAAGTTACCCATAGTGTTCTGGGATGTGTAGGTTATGGTGGATTGGCCATGCTCAATTACCCCATTGTATTCCGGTGATGTGCAGGTTAGGGTGGATTGGCCATGCTATGTTATCCCATCGTGCTCAGGGATGTGCAGGTTAGGGTGGATTGGCCATGCAAAATTACCCCATAGTGTTCAGGGATGTGTAGGTTAGGGTGGATTGGCCATGCAAAATTACCCCATAGTGTTCAGGGATGTGCAGTTAGCGTGGATTAGCCATGCTATGTTATCCCATCGTACTCAGGGATGTGCAGGTTCGGGTGGATTAGCCATGCTATGTTATCCCATAGTGTTCAGGGATGTGCAGGTGAGGGTAGATTGGCTCTGCTAAATTACGCCATAGTGTTCAGGTATTTGTAGGTTAGGGTGGATTGGCCATGCTAAATTACCCCGTAGTATTCAGGGATGTGCAGGTTAGGGTGGATTGGCCAAGCTATATTATCCCATCGTGTTTAGGGATGTGCAGGTTAGGGTGGATTGGCCATGCTTAATTACCCCATGGTATTCAGGGAAGTTGAGGTTAGGGTGGATTGGTCATGCTAAATTACCCCATAGTGAGCAGGGATGTGTAGGATAGAGTGGATTGGCCATGCTAAATTACCCCACAGTGTTCAGGGATGTGTAGGTTAGGGTGGATTGGCCATGCTAAATTACTCCATTGCGTTCAGGGATGTGCAGGTTAGGATGGATTGGCCATGCTAAATTACCGCATAGTGTT
>NW_025165290.1:0-1641 GCF_004010195.1 Chiloscyllium plagiosum
CTTTCATGGACTGCATCATTGCAGGGTTTACATTACTTTCAATTTTTGAATAAGTTTCTGTTTTAGGGTGTGTATTTGTTTCGAAACCTGTGTCACTTACGTTGCAATTTTCAGTCGCGATTCGATTCAGTAGAAGTATTAAGTTCAGGTTTTTTTTAATATTGTCAGCATCAGTCATAATTTCAAGGCCGATATCAGTTTCAGATTTTGGTTTCGATTAAGGCTATTCATTAATTTCAGGCACAGTATGCATTTCAGGTTTAGCATTCGTTTAAGGATCTGCATTACTTTTAGGGTATATGTCCATTTCATAGTCCATATCAATTTCACTGTCTGTTTTCGACTCGTCTGCATTGGCTCCTGACGAGTGATCAGTATTACTTTACAATACGCTCAGGTAATGTGCTGTCAATTTAGCCTCACTCCTCGAACCACTCCACGTCTAAAAAACAATTTGGAATTACAAAATTTCTTCGTTTGGTACACAGCAAGTTTGCATTTAAATAAAATCACAACTTAACGAGGCTTTGTGTTTCCATTGGTACTCAATGCAGAGCAGTCCGTCAATTGGACTTTGCCTACTTTTCTGGAGTTTCACAATCTTACATGTTCTGAAAAAAGCAGGTTCTCCAGCAGCCCATTCACTCTCTTCATTTATTTGCATTTCTTGCCGCATGTGTTTTATGCAGATCTTTATTCCTGAATAACATATCAAATCACAATTTCTCTCAATATTATGCAATCAAAATTAAACCAAATCCCAGTATTTACGGAGAATGCCAATCATTAAGTCCTGAGCTCCCTGATCAACAGACATCGAACTTCTTTCTTTCACTTGCTTTCAGAGTGTGTATTGTTTTCAGTGTTTCAATTTTAGAGTCTGTATCACATTCATGAAGTGCAACTTTACAAGATTTTCATTACTTTCAGCTGCTGTCTTATTTTCTGTTTTGGGGCCTGCGTTAGTTTCAAGAAATGTGTCACTGACTGTCGTTTTAACAGTATTTATTAAATGTAGGAGATTTGTTCGTTTCAGCAAAAGTTTCATTTACAATATTAGGCAGATACTTTACAAATTTCTTATTAAATTAAGAACGAACATTAGTTTAAGGGAATCTATTCATTTCAGGGTGTGCATAAATTTCACTGTCTGATCCCAGTATACTTTCACAGTCTCTATTAGATTAAGATAAAGTTTAAGTTTAAGAATGTGTGTCAGTATTAGGGTCACCCCAAGTTCAGGAAATGCGCTTTCAATGTAGCCTGGGTCCTCTACACTCCACCCCTGAAGTGCAATTTAATCATCCAATAATTCTTTGTTGGTGATATAGTGAGTTTATATTTAAATAAAATGACCGTTTCACAACGCATTGTATTCCCAGTGTTACTCAGTGCCAAGCAATCAGTGTGTTGATTTTTGCCTTCTGTTCAGGAGTTCCACAATTTTAGACGTTCTGAACAAATAGATAATCTATGAGATCTACTAGATAGTAGTAACAGGATAGGACAGAGTCAGCATGGATTTATGAAGGGGAAATCATGCTTGACTAATCTTCTTGAATTTTTTGAGGATGTAACTCTGAAGTTCGACGAGGGAAATCCAGTAGTTGTATTGTACCTGGACTTTCAGAAAGCTTTTGA
>NW_025165291.1:0-1641 GCF_004010195.1 Chiloscyllium plagiosum
TTGGGCTGGGAGTCCATGAACCATCGCAATCTGCAGTTGCAGGGGACTGCTGCGTGCAGCACTCTCCACCACAGATCCCCGAGAGAAAGGGGGAGGACTCCTGCGTAGAGAGCCCTCCATTGGGGATCCCCACCTCCCCGTGGCAAATAGGCACACCAAGGCCTGTCCAAATGGTGGATGAGGGAGAAGAGGTGGATGGTGTGCAGCAGCAGCAGTCGATACAGGGCCCTCCTTTTTACATCCTTAAGGGACAAAATTAAAATTCCGGAGGCTGCTTAGGTTGTGGGGCACAGGCTCCCGCGGAAAGTACGGGACCTTGGGGCCAATGTGAAATTCCGTCCGGGCTGGGGTGAGCGCGGACAGGATCCCACCGCACACCTGAGCATCCTCCAACTGGTGCACGTCGGGTCCGAGCACCGTCATTTTAAGGCGCGGGTGGCGGTGGCCACATACAGGACGTCTACCGCTGCCCTGCTCGCTATGTCCTGCGGCAGCGTCCAGCCCAGGCCCCCAGGACGTCCCCAACCCTGGGCACCCTTGCCTCCACGGCCCTCCCCTCCGACAGCAACTTGAACCTGCGAGTATGGAGGTGCGGATTCCTGAGCAACGGCTCCCTGACGACAGCCACTACTCCTGCCGGAAGGTAGGCGCGACGCAATTCGACCATGTTCCAGACAGTGATCAGGTCCTGGTAAAAGACAGGTAGCGTCTTGAGGGCGACCTAAAAACCATCACGGTTGACGAATAAGAGCTGCGTGTCGTAGTTGAGGTAACACACCTGGCAGAAAAAATACGTCGTCAGGGCGCACCACCTAGGAGGAGGCTCGACGTAAAGGTATCGCTGCAAGGTCTGAAGGCGGAACATCGCAACCTGGGTGTGGACGTACACCAGCGACTGACCGCCCTCCTCAATAGGGAGACTCAGAACCTGCGCAGCGACCCAGTGCATCTTTTTGTCCCAGAAGAAGTCGACCAACGTTCTCTGGATGTCAGCAACAAAGCCAGAAGGAGGGACCAAAGTGACCAGCCGCTACCACAGCATGGCGGCTACCAGCTGGTTTATGACCAGCACTCGACTCCTGTAACTTAGCACTCGGAGCAGTACTGTCCAGCGGCCAAGGCGAGCCGAGACTTTGGCCTCTAGCTCCTGCCAGTTGGCCGACCAGGATTCCTCAGCCGGGCTGTCACTCCTGTTTATTTATGTTTAAAGTTTTATTAAACAAATTACAAAACAGTTTACAACAAACAGTTACATTTACAGCTGCATACAAGAGACAGCAATTTTACAAGGGAGAGGAGCAGCAAAGCCAGGCCCCAAACCCTACCGTTCAAACAGTTTACCAGGGACATGAGGACAAACCTCAAATCCCAGTTTCACATAAAGATATAAAGAGACAACAGCAATGACAGTTGTACATTAGACAGTACTGTTACATACAAAAGTGCAGACAATACAGACTCAGCAAGCCCCCGCCCCTCCCACCTTCCGACCACTAAGGAAGCCCGCCCCTACCCACCTTCCGGTTCTCGGTGCACCCCATGCCCCTTCCATTTCTCGGTCCGCCCTGACACACCTTTCGACCACCTCTCGGACAGCCCGCCCCGGGAACCCGCCAGGGGTGACAGTGGTCAGGACAGCCT
>NW_025165292.1:0-1641 GCF_004010195.1 Chiloscyllium plagiosum
AAGATGTTGCTTAAAAAAAAAATTGCCCGTAGTGTTAGGTAAAGGGGTAAATGTATGGGTGGGTTGGTTACGCTTTGGCGGGTCGGTGTGGACTTGTTGGGCCGAAGGGCCTGTTTCCACACTGTATGTAATCTAATCTAATCTAAACTGGCCCAACAAATGGCGTAAATCACAAACCTCTCGAAGGCAGCAAAAGAGCTTGTACAAATTAGAGAAATAAACAATTGCAGCTTAAGTGCAGATTCTTACACCCAAGGAGAATTTAGAAGAGTCTGAAAAAAATTGTAAATTATTTTTGGAAGTTGAATTGTAAAGTGGAGTTAGATGGAGTTTTTAGCTGGTTTTGTCAATTAGCTCAGAAACTCATTTGAACAGTGAGTAAATTCCATCACTTTCAAGGTAAGAGTTGACTGCGCCCTGGTGATGTTGATGGCTAAGGTGTTTATACAGCTGGGTTATAGCCATGTGTAGCAAATTCAGTTCAGAAGATTCAAAGTTTATTTCAGAACAGAACAGTTATTTTTGGCAGGAGAACCATGTCTTTCCTCCAGGCCAATTTAGAAGCACAGGTCACCTGAGAGAAGTGTTTCGTGGTCTGTATCGTTTCCATGTCAATGGAGCAAAAACGTAAATTTCCGTGATGTAATAATTAAGAACATGTCGGCCCTCTGAATCCTGGAAGTATTGTATACACACTCTCCGAATGGAATCCTAAAACACTATATCTAATCATTGAAAAGAAACTCTAAGGCGTTAATTAAGTCAGAATTAAAAGAGTGGAGATATGAATATAACTTCTCTAGAATTGAGTCTCTGGAGCCTATAATGATAGAAAAGAGTTTGAAGTACTGTTTTGCCATTTCTGTTACAATATTTCTAAACTGCTATCTATATCTCGATCACTTGCTTTGGCTTTTTTCTGTTTTGTGGGATAACTTTCTGTAATGTTGTAAATGAACATAAGCATATAACATGGTTTCGTGACTAACCAGTATCTAAGTCAAAATAAATAGACATATGATCTGCCATGCCTGGCTCCATGGTGGAATCTGATTTGCTTGGAAGCAACATCAGGTCGGGTCATGACAGGAAGATAAACTATACTTGATATTAGGATTACACTAGCGGTGGTAAGAATAAAGATTGTCGTTGGGCTGGACGGCTGCACAAAGATCAGGAACAAGAGAAAGGAAAGGGTGCAGGATGATCACAGACTATGTGTATCACGGTGGGCGAAGGGGACAGAGGCAATGACAGGGACCACGATGTAATCTCACAAACACTGGCGATGGAAGTTCACAGCCACTGCAACAGAGATGTAGACATTGGAAGGTTGGGGGAGCGGTCCTTTCCGGAAATAAGGATTGTAGGGAGCTCCGCTCAGCTCTGAAGAAGTCATACCGAACTCGGAAGTTAACTCTGTTTCTCTCTCTCCAGATGCTGCAAGTGCTGCTGAATTTCTCCAACACTTTCTGTGCTTGTTCCAGATTTCCTGCATCTGCAGGATTTTGCCTTTTGCGGAGATGGGAAAGTTAAAATTGGTGGAAGGCGGAATGTATGGAGGGAAAAGTTGGTCACAAATTGGGTGCAGGCGAATGAAAGAAGGAAATTAGAAGCAATTGGACGATATTCTTAAATTGA
>NW_025165293.1:0-1641 GCF_004010195.1 Chiloscyllium plagiosum
CAGAATAGTACAGTCTTGCCAAAGTGAGGTACAACTTGCAATGACCTAACACGATGAATGTTACTGTCAAAATAAAGTTGAACTAGTATTACCGTAACATATTGAGCTCTAGTGTAAATACATGATCCCACTAATCCTGGTAGAATATGCTCACTTTTGGTAGTGGAGGAATGGGACATTACAGATGAATCAAGAGCAGAGTCAGGGTGACAGCTTTTGGGAATCAGTCTCCAGCAATCCTGTATGGATAGAGACAGTACCACCACAGTACTGACAGATTCCAATCTGTACTTGTGAAAAGTTGTTTCATTATAGGATTTTGGTAGAATTACTGAATAGCATTTTCCAACATTTTTCTTCTGTTAAAATGTTAGGCAAAGAGAAAAAGGATTTGAGTCTATTTGTTAAATGGTTGTAGCTAATGTCACTAATGATGTAATCTTCTGACTCACTGGAGGATTGACATGTGAATAAATAGAGAATTCCTTGCCCATGTATCAGTCATGCACTAATCACACACTTACAATTTGGGCACTATCCAGAATGGAGCAAATTATTCTGCTTGTAAAAGAGAGTTTCTACCCAATTCTGTCAGCGATTGGTGTCCCTGGTGAGTTATTGTAAACTGCTTGTTATGAATCAGTATAAATATAGTCCCTGTATTACCGGCTTGTTCAATAATGTGATACATTTTCTGTGGGACTGTGTCACAACAGTGACAGCTGTTGGAACCAACTCATGAACTGCTTGCTCTTGTTTTCAAGATTATTAAAGATTTGATAATCTTATGGATGTTGTAATTTGCAAGTTTGTGTGAAAGGATTTTAGTTTATCAGATTAGATGGAATTAAGGTTCATAACGAAGAGGTCTTGGTAATTCAGGAAAGTGTGAAAATAGATAAGTCCCCTGGCCAGGTGGGATTTATCCTAGGATTCTCTGGGAAGCTAGGGAGGAGATTGCAGAGCCTTTGGCTTTGATCTGACAGAAGACTGGAGGATTGCAAATGCTGTCTCCTTGTTCAAGAAGGGGAGTAGAGACAACCCTGGCAATTGTTGACCAGTGAGCCTTACTTTGGTTATGGGTAAAGTGTTGGAAAGGATAATAGGAGTTAGGATTAATAATCACCTAGAAAGGAATAATTTGATTAGGGATGGTCAACGTGATTTTGTGAAGGGTGAGTCATGCCTCACAAACCTTATTGAATTCTTTGAGAAGTTGACCAGAAAGGTGGATGAGAGTAAAGTGGTTGATGCGGTGTATGTGGATTTCAGTAAAGCATTTGATAAGTTTCCCCATGGTAGACTATTGCAGAAAATATGGAAGCATGGGATTGAGCGTGATTTAACAGTTTGGATCAGAAATTGGTTAGCTGGAAGAAGACAGAGGGTGGTGCGTGATGGGAAATGTTTATTCTGGAGTTCAGTTACTAGTGGGGTACCATAAGATTTGGTTTTGGGCCACTGTTGTTTGTCATTTTTATAAATGAACTGGATGAGGTCAGAGAAGGATGGGTTAGTAAATTTGCAGATGACACTAAAGTTCAAAGGTTGTGAGAAGATTTGTAGCTCATGTGCTTGTTGCTGTGGTTCTGTTCGCGGAGCTGGAAGTTTGTGTTGCAAACGTTTCGTCCCCTGTCTAGG
>NW_025165294.1:0-1641 GCF_004010195.1 Chiloscyllium plagiosum
TCCAACCATAGTGAGAGAGGGTCCCCACGGAGCAAGTCACTCACATGAGATAACAACAAGCTTAATTGATAGTTTTTAATACCCGGGTGGTCCACTCCTCCCAGTTTTTGGGATAGGTGCAATTTAGTTAATTTAATAAGGGGTCACTTACGATGCCAATCAGCCTCCTGAATGTTAGCCTAGTAAAGATCAAAGGTCTTCGAAGGTCTTGTTTGATTCTGTCAAATAAATGGACAAAATTAGCTTTAATAGCCAATCAAAAATGGGAGTAATGAATAGACCTCAGGAAATAAATGACCTCCCCAACCCCGTGACCATTTAAAGGGAAACCAAGGTTTGCCCTTGAAGTGGGAGATGGCACAGGGCAGGGTGACACTCGGCACGTGAGCACACCAGATGGCCGCTGAGCCATAAGTTGGCCATTTGACACACAAGATGGCTGCTGGAGCACATTTATGGAGAGAGAGACAGCAGAACAAACACAGACAGTGCCTGAGGCATCCAGAATGCCAGCACAATACACTCTAAACTTAGTTGAATAGTTTTAGGCGTGTGGGGGAGACAATGCACATGAGTAGCGTATACTGCCCGCTGAAGTGTCTGGGTGCAGCCAACACCTTTGATAGAAATGCTAACGGTCTGATACGGAACTCAATACAGAGCGATATTCGCCAGGGCTGCAGTAATTGTCCTTCTCAAGAAGAGCGATTAGCGCCCATTACCACGGCAATGGATTTCCACACAAATGTTGAAACTGACAATGTCTGTGCTGAAACTGACAACGACCACACTGAAATTAGCAAAGGCTGCAGTGGGACTGACAATGACTGCTCCAAAACAATTAACAATTCTGTAATGTTTATTCTAAACAAACCATGTTACAGAGACAATAAACTCAAGACTGACCTATTATATCACAAAATATATAAAAGTATCTTGACATGTGTTCTGAGTGGAGAGATGACGCGCAGCTGACCACTGTGCTGTTAGAGTCTTTCTCTCCCCGGATCTCCGGTATTTCCTTGCACAATAAACTCTGTTGTTGAACCCCGACTCTGACTCCAGGACTGGTGATTTTCCCACAACACCCTTGAGACCAGGGATTTTCAGGAAACCATCCATAGGCATGGCTTCTGATTTCATAAAGTAGATTTGTAACCGGAAGAAACACCAAACGAATTGATGCATTGCATCAGATGAGGTACCAAAACTTTTGGTATTGACAAAAATATAACAAGGGGTGGCACAGTGGCTCAGTGGTTAGCACTGCTGCTTCACAGCACCAGGGACCTGGGTTCGATTCCTGAATTGGACAACTGCCTGTATGGAGTTTACACATTCTCCTCGTGTCTGCGTGGGTTTGCTCTGGGTGCTTTGGTTTCTTCCCACAGTCCAAAGATGTGCAGGTGAGGTGAATTGGCCATGCTAAATTGCCCATAGTGTTAGGAAGATTAGTCAGAGGGAAATGAGTCTGGGTGGGTTACCCTTCGGAGGGTCAGTGTGGACTTGTTGGGCCAAACGGCCTGTTTCCACACTGTAGGGAATCTAATCTAATCTAAACATGAACATTTCAGCACACTGAGAGAGAGGGTATTGAAAAATCCCGTTAGCAGTAATTGATTCATACAACAGAGAAATTTG
>NW_025165295.1:0-1641 GCF_004010195.1 Chiloscyllium plagiosum
CTGTATCACTGAAACAGACTGGGGGGAGTGTGCCGTGAGTCAGTATCACTGTGTAACTGACTGGGAGGAGTGTGCAGTGAGTCAGTATCACTGTGAAACAGACAGAGGGGTGTGTGCAGTGAGTCAGTACCACTGTGTAACACTCTGGGAGATGTGTGTGGTGAGTCAGTATCACTGAAACAGACTGGGAGGAGTGTGCAGTGAGTCAGTATCACTGTGAATCAGACTTGGAGGAGTGTGCAGTGAGACAATATCACTGAGTCAGACTGAGGGCAGTGTGTAGTGAGTCTGTATCACTGAAACAGACTGAGGGGAGTGTGCACTGAGTCAGTACCACTGTGTAACAGATTGGGAGGAGTGTGCAGTGTGTCAGTATCACTGTATAAAAGACTGGGAGGAGTGTGCAGTGAGTCAATATCACTGTGAAACAGACTGAGGAGAGTGTGCGGCGAGTAGGTATCATTGTGAAAAAGACTGAGGGGAGTGTGCAGTGAGTCAGTACCACTGAAGCAGACAGGGAGGAGTGTGCAGTGTGTCAGTATCACTGTGTAACAGACTGGGAGGAGTGTGCAGTGAGTCAGTACCACTGTGAAACACACTGGTACAAGTGTGCAGTGAGTCAGTATCACTGTGACGCAGCCAGGGAGGAGTGTGAAGTTTGTCAGTATCACTGTGAATCAGACTGAGTGGAGTGTGCAGTGAGTCAGTATCGCTGTTAAACAGACTGAGAGGTGTATGCGGTGAGCCAGTATCACTGTGTCACAGATTGAGGTCAATGTGCAGTGAATCAGTATCACTGTGGCGCTGACAGGGAGGAGTGTGCAGTGTGTCAGTATCACAGTGTAAAAGGCTGGGAGGAGAGTGCAGTGGGTCAGTATCACTGTGAAACAGACTGAAGGGAGTATGCGGTGAGCCAGTATCACTGTGTTACAGATTGAGGGGCGTGTGCAGTGAGTCAGTATCACTGTGAAACAGGCAGTGAGTGTGGAGTGAGTCAGTATCAGAGTGAAACAGACTGAGGGGAGTGTGCAGTGAGTCAGTATTACTGTGAAACAGACAGGGAGGAGTGTGCAATGACTCTGTATCACAGTGAAACACACTGGTACGAGTGTGCAGTGAGTCAGTATCACTGTGACGCAGACAGTGAGGAGTGTGCAGTGGGTCAGTATCACTGTGAATCAGACTGGGAGGAGTGTGCAGTGAGTCAGTATTACTGTGTTACAGATTGAGGTGAGTGTGCAGTGAGTCAGTATCACTGTAACGCTGACAGGGAGGAGTGTGTAGTCAGTCAGTATCACTGTGTAACAGACAGTGAGGAGTGTGGAGTAAGTCAGTATCACTGTGAAACAGACTGTGAGGAGTGTGCAGTGTGACAGTATCACTGTGAAGCAGACTGGTAGGAGTGTGCAGTTTGTCAGTATCACTGTGAAACAGACTGGTAGGAGTGTGCAGTTATCACTGTGAAACAGACTGGTAGGAGTGTGCAGTTTGTTAGTATCACTGTGAAACAGACTGGGAGGAGTGTGCAGTGAGCCAGTATCACTGTGAATCAGACTGGGAGGAGTGTGCAGTGTGTCAGTACCACTGTGAAGCAGACAGGGAGGAGTGTGCAATGAGTCTGTATCACAGTGAAACACACTG
>NW_025165296.1:0-1641 GCF_004010195.1 Chiloscyllium plagiosum
CTGACATCTGTCCTATATCTATCACACCTCAATATAAAGCAATGCCCCCTCGTGTTTGCCATCACCATACTTGGAAAAAGGCTCTCCATGTCCACCCGATCTTACCCTCTGATTATCTTATATGTATCTATTAAGTCACCTCTCAACCTTCTTCTCTCCAACGAGAACAGCCTCAAGTCCCTCAGCCTTTTTCGTAAGACCTTTCCTCCATACCAGGCAACATCCTAGTAAATATTCTCTGCACCCTTTCCAAAGCTTCCACATCCTTCTTATAATGCGGTGACCAGAACTGTACACAATACTCCAAATGCTGCCGCACCAGAGTTTTATGCAGCTGTAGCAAAACCTCATGGTTTCGGAACTCGATCCCTCTATTAATAAAAGCTAAAGCGCTGTATACCTTCTGAACAACCCTGTCAACCTGGGTGGCAACTTTCAAGGATCCGTGTGCCTGGACACCGAGATCACTCTGCTCATCTACACTACCAAGAATCTGAACATTCGCCCAGTACTTTGCATTCTGGTTACACCGACCAAAGTGAATCACCTCACACTTGTCCGCATTAAATTCCATTTGCCACCTCTCAGCGCAGCCCTGCAGCTTATCTATGTCTCTCTGTAACCTACAACATCATTCGTCACTATCCACAACTCCACCGACCTTAGTTTCGTCTGCAAATTTACTAACCCACCCTTCTACGCCCTCACCCCGGTCGTTTACAAAAATGACAAACAGCAGTGGACCCAACACCGACCCTTGCGGTACACCACTGGCAACTGCACTCCAGGATGAACATTTCCCATCAACCACCACCCTCTGTCTTCTTTCAGCAAGACAATTACTTATCCAAACTGCTGTATCACCCACAATCCCATTATTCCACATTTTGTACAATAATCTACTGTGGGGAACCTTATCGAAGGGCTTGCTGAAATCCATATACACCACATCAACCGGTTTACTCTCAGCTGCCTGTTTGGTCACCTTCTCAAAGAACTCAATAAAGTTTGTGAGGCACGACCTGCCCTTCACAAATCCGTGCTGACTATCCCCAATCAAATTATTCTTTTCTAAATGATTATAAGTCCTATCTCTAATAACATTTTCCAACACTTTACCAACAACTGATGTAAGGCTCACTGGTCTATAATTACCAGGGTTGTCTCTGCTTCCTTTCTTGAACAGGGGAACCACATTTGCTGTCCTCCAGTCTTCTGGCACTATTCCTGTAGACAATGACGATTTAAAGGGCAATGCCAAAGACTCGGCAATCTCCTCCCTGGCTTCCTAGAGGATCCTACAATAAATCCCATCCGGCCCAGGGGACTTATCTAATTTCACACTCTGCAGGATTTCTAATATCCCTTCCTTGTGAACCTTAATCACACCTAGTCTAGTAGCCTGTATCTCAGTATTCTCCTCGACAACATTGTCATTTTCTAGAGTGAATACTGTCAAAAAATATTCATTAAGTGCTTCCCCTATCTCCTCTGACTCCACACATAGCTTCCCCCTGCAATCCTTGATTGGCCCTAATTTTACTCTTTTCATTCTTTTATTCCTTAAATACCTATAGAATGTCTTAGGGTTTACCCTGATCCTATCCGCAAATAACGTCTGATGTCTCCTCCTGGCTCTTC